>NC_140280.1:13545488-13590488 GCF_964030765.1 Micromesistius poutassou
TGTCTGACATTTTGAGCTCTTTCATCTCGAACCAGCATCCTGTTTTGTCCTCGCTCTCTTGCCGTCATGCTGTGATCATTGTGCCGGTGAAGCATCAGTTCCCATTTGGCCGTGTTTCCGCTGTAATGTCACTTCTCTTTTTTTTTTTTTTTCTCCACAAACCGTTACGGAGGAATTAAAGACATCGTTCCCCATCCCACCCCACCCATCCCCTCTCCCTCCCTCCCTCCCTCCCTCCCTCCCTCCTGCCCTCCCTCCCTCCCTCCCTCCCTCCCTGCCGTTGTCCGTGATAGCGTTGTGTTTTCGTTCTTTTCTCCTACCACTATAATCCGACACGGCGATGGGGGACTCACCACATGCGCTGTTTTGTATGCGATGCACAACATGCCTGTGTGGGGACGAGTCATGCTTTTTTCTGTCTGTTTCGTGGTGTGCGTTTGGGGCGTGTGTGCGTGTGTGTGTGTGCGGCGGCAGCAGCAGGACCACACACACGCGCACACATGGATTTCCATAGAAGCCAGAAATGCACACCTTATTGCAACACATTCCATTGTGACAGAGAGCACCAGCGCTCACAACACACACCGCTCCACAGCCCCCGCCTTCCTTCCCTTTTTTCGTTTTTTTTCATATATATATATATATATTTTTTTTTTTTACACACTTCCCTCTTCTTTGTGGTTCCTGAGAACGATGTGTTGTTGCTCAATACAGCACCGCGCGTTTTCCTTTTCCCCTCTCGGTCTCTTTCGTTTTTTAAAGCCTCGTTTTATTGGAACAAATTCCTCGGGGGAGTGTAGTTCTGTGGGCCACACTTTGCTTATTATGCAAAGCTGAAAGGAATTGTGCCCCGACAGGGAGGTGCTTCAGCTACATGTTGGGGGGGGGGGGGGGGGAGGGGGGAGTGAGGGGGAAAGGGGGGGGTGGTTAATATCGTGTTGTTTTTTTTCTGTATTAGTGGACAACATCGGAATGGCCCCTCTAGCCCGGGGAGTTGGTTTTTCTTGGCAGATTTCGAACGTCCTGTTCCATGAGGGGAGCCCCCTTTTGGCATGCCCAGTCTACGCACATCTGTGTGTGTGTGTGTGAGAGTGAGTGTGTGTGTGTGTGTGTGTGTGTGTGTGTGTGTGTGTGTGTGTGTGTGTGTGTGCGAGTGCACGTCTGGAAACGTTGTTTATGTTTATACGTAAGTGCCTGTTTGGCTGTGAAAAAAAAAGAAGAAAAACACAAGAAACGAAAAGGTGCTTGTACTGTTGTACTTTTTTTTTTTTCCTGCTGCATGCGTAAATGTACCGTCTATTTCCCTGACTGATAAATAAAGGTTGTGTTGAAAACAAGTTTGGGTTCTGTTCATTGTGCGACGCGACTTGACCACACAGAGCCGGCGTTGACCTTCAGGGGCCCCCAAAGAATCTCACATGTCGGCCCCGCCGAGAGACAAGGAGGATATTGAGTCCATCACGCTCCGATTTCCTCCCTAATGTTTCCATGGTAAATGGTTATCACATTACAGATTTATTTATTTATCTCACCACTGATTTTCTCTCCCGACGTTGGGATCACCTCCCAATTTTTTATTGCATACTAAATACATACTATTCATCTAAATGTTATTCTTAATAAGTATGAGATAGATACAATAGGTAATGATATCTTAAAACATGTTATTATAGGTCTATATACAAATAGCAATTGCGTTTGATTCAAAAAACAAAAGAAATCGAATCCTATTTATTTACTGTTCACTTTTCAGGTATTTACCACTCCTCTGTCCCAAGCAACTGCATTTAGTCAATATGCAGCTAAGGTTTAGGTATCTTGCATAAAGATTTATTTAATTAAACCACAAATCCAATGAATATTATAGTCTTGGTGGTAACAATCAGATTTGAATGGAGATACATCATTGATAATAGTCAAGGCTGCAAAACAGGCTGGGATTGTCAATGAATTGTTTGGAATTTGTGGGCGCCGATTCATGAAAGATTGTCAAGAAACACACACAGTGTTCTCCTACAGTGATAGGGGGTGAAACAATGGCGTCTGGTTGTCCAACAGAACCTGGAGTGGTCGTGTTCTGTAAAGGAGACGGCGAAGGTGGCCCTTTGATGTTTTATGGTCAGTATAGTAGCGCTAGTCGCCTGGATACAGGCTCATGCAGCAGGTCCCCCGACAGAGATAGAGAGAGAGGCCGTCTGTTCCCAGAACAGCCACACCCAGACACACAGCCATGAAGAACCCCACCACACCGCCCCACCGCCACCCTGAAGCCCCTGGGGCACCAGGTGAGAAAACCAACATGCAAATGCTGCCTGTCTAAACAGGCAGAGACGGATATTCAAATGATGAGACAGTTCTCTCTCTCTCTCTCTCTCTCTCTCCCCTCTTGCTTTTTCCTCTGTCTCCCTCTCTCACCCGCACACACACCCACGTGCATTTTTGACTCGTCGGCGGCCCGCCTGTCTCCCTGAACCCGTGTCGCATGCCCTGTCCGTCTGTCTGCCACCTGCCTGTCTATCCGTCTCACTGTCTCTCTGTTTATCTGTCTGTCTGTCAACTGCCTGTCTCCCTTCCTGTCTTTCTGTCTGTGAGTCTCCAGCAGTGTGTCTGGTTTAATTAGCAGAAGGAGGGGAGTGCCCCCCCCCCCCCCCCCCCCCCCACGCACGCACACACACACACACACACACACACACACACTTCCAACCCTGTCAGCAGACTAACCACTAGGGAACGCTGAAATATTACTGACTTCATCTCACCTCCCGTATAGCAACCCCCCCCCCCCCCCAAAAAAACACACACACACACACACACACACACACACACAAGCCCACTCCACATTCGGTTTATTCACCAAATCCTTTCTTAAGCTCTGGCTCATTAAATTATGCTGACCATGTGGGGCCTTTATCTGGCCCCCCGTCCCCACCCTACCCCACAGCACCAACACAAATTACATTGCTGTTGCCTTCTCTGTTATTATGAATCGTGTTAATTGTTCTATGGGTTGTTTTTAGAGGAAGGCCGGAGGTGTTTGTTGAAATACGGTACAAATAGACTCCATTGTAGTGCACTGGCACTGAATCTTTACCAACCAATGAAACATCATGACATTTGATCGGGACGAACCATTTTGTCTTGTTGATTCGTGCCAGAGAGTAGGAAATAATGCTGCCCCAAAGGTTATTTCAGATGTTCATACGGAAATGAAGTGACCATGTATCTACTGTTTACTGGCGTGAGAGGTTTCCATTCAGTTCTACCTCTTCATCATCAACATCTTCAGGTATATTGAAGGTATATCTCATTAGTTTCTCATTAGTCTTTTTTTTGAGTGAACCATGCGATACTGTTCAGTGATTACATCACACACACACACACACACACCACACACACACACACACACACACACACACAGACACACACACACACACACACACACACACACACACAGACACACCGACACAAACACAGCAGCCTACCACTACACCACAAAACCACTTTTTAAGAATGCCATGGAGAATTCCCAGCTGCACATGCATAATTTCCTCTATGGTGGCTTTAAAAAGGCCATGATCAAACAAGTTTATCAACTTGTGCAGACTCTATGCCCTCATCATACTTCACTCTGTTCCAGAGTGTAAATATCACAGGGCTCATTTACATGAGATCACTGGGATGCCTCTGAAATGTGTTTGGACAGGCGTGCTGCTTCACTCTGTTCCACCGTTTTTGTGTTGCCTAAGTAAATCTATTTAAGCCATGACCGACCGGTGGATTCAACACAGCCACTCCTGACGCTGTATTGACTAAAACGAATTCTGGGTGGGCATTATAACGGCACATGGTCAAGCTGGATTTCACTGGAAGTGGCCAACTTTGGCTCTGCTACTCACACACTCAGGCTTAACGGCCAACGGCTCTAGAGCCATGGCATTGACACTACACCTTGCCCTTTAACGGACGGAATTGTAATTCAGAATGGGTCCCTTTTATTCTTCACAAAACCCTCTGAATAATGGAAAGTAATCATTATAACTAAAGGGTAGACCTATATACACGGATGTTCCGTGCGTGAGTCAGACACACACGCGCGCGCACACACGCACTCACACACACACACACACACACACACACGCACACACACACGCACACGCACACGCACACAAAAGCCCGACTGTTTTTTTGTGGTTGCATGTCAGATGTCAGGCAGCAGATATGAGTCATTGTTGGCTTAACTTTTAAACAGGCGTTTCACGATCATGCCGCGCTTTCTCTCCTTCTGTTTGTCGTGTTGGCAGCCGTACGTGAGAAGTCACGTCAGCAAGGGCGGGAAGTTTACGTTGTTGTGCTTTTTTCAAAGTCAAATAAAAAACACCTGCCTGTGTACGCCAAATACGTGCAGTTTACGCACAGGCGTTCACACCGGTTGAGTCTCAAATACGTCACTGAGCTTACTTAGGAATGCTTGACGTCAGTTTATTTTCAAAACGTACATTCTGGCCCGAGGAGCACCGGTGTGTGTGTGTGTGTGTGTGTGTGTGTGTGTGTGTGTGTGTGTGTGTGTGTGTGTGTGTGTGTGTGTGTGTGTGTGTGTGTGTGTGTGTGTGTGTGTGTGTGTGTGTGTGTGTGTGTGTGTGTGTGTGTGTGTGTGTGTGTGTGTGTGTGTGTGTGTGTGTGTGTGTGTGTGTGTGTGTGTGTGTGTGTGTGTGTGTGTGTTGTGTTGTGCACGTTGCAGTGTCATTGATGCTTATCTGTGAAGTACCACGTTTCACCTCATTCTACCTCATGCTCCAGCATACCATGAGGCATACCTGTGCTGGCAAATAATGGTAAACTCTTCTCTGTAGTGAACAATGAAGAAATAACCTACAATGGACTACAACAGATCATCCAGTTGATGAGAGGCGAAGCACATGCATTGGCATGTTCAACATTCCTAATACTGTTTTACAACTTTCAACCTCAGTTAGTTTTTTTTGTTGTTTTGTAGCACAATAGTATAGGCCAAACAAAGACAATACAAATAAGTGGTGTATTGATTTTTATGATGATATAGCACATGTGAATGTGGACAAAGCAGACAACTTTGGCCCAATGTTCCTGTGATTTAACTTTTCAACAGAAGGTACAGTACTACTGTGTTCCACTGGACCTCAAAGCCATTCCCAAAAATATATAACTTTCCCCAATATTGTTGAACACCAGTGGGGTTGTTAAGTGCTGCTAGCCGACTTAATAACAGAACTGGTTTCAGTGTGTCTAACTATCTTCTGAACCCATTGTGTGGGGTCTGTTCTGCAGGCCCAGCAGCTCCACAGTACTCTGCATGACCGCAAAGAGTAAACAAAGTCAAATTACAACTGTGCTGGGCTTAGGGTTGCCATCCCTACCAGTTTTTTCCTGGATCGCTCTGAATTTTGGGTTGTCTCTACGGAAAGTATACTGTATCTATGTATTACTTTTGGTAGTGCACTTCTTCTCGTAAGTGGGTTTGACATCCAGCCATAGAGAATGTGTATCCATTATAGTAGTAATAGTAAAGATGGGGAGCATAGTCCTCATAGCACACAAACGCTTTACAGGACATGGGACCACTTCCTCATTGAGTACAGTCATAAAGGTGCAACGTTTCACTCATTACTCTGTTTTTCTTTTCCCCTCTCTTTGTTTGAACCCACGATGCTCAGTTAACGCAGAATCAAAACGGTGTATTTTTGGCTTACAATAATACCGTCAGTTCCAATGTACATTCTTTAATGGTCCCCATGCAATAGTTTCTGCGCCATTGCACTTCTTTAGGTTGTAAAGTTATCATGAATGACTAGTTACTTGAAACTAATAACGTTTTGAGATAAATTTTAAACTGTATATTAGTCAAATCAGTTTCTTCCCTCTCCAACCACCATCACCGGGCCACTTCATATATTCACTTCACTCCATTGTTTGAAAATAAGAGTTTCTACCTTAAGATGGCCACACATGGTAGCTACACATGTAGTGAACAACAGGAACTCCTCTCCTAAACATCTCTATTACAAAGCACTGTTGTGAGACGTCTCTCCATCAATCTTGAGAAAGAGAAATTAACCAAAAAAGACAACATCCTTCAGTATACATTGGATTCGAAACTGAAGAAAATACAACTAAATATATCTGCTTGCTGAGAAATAAATACTACCCCACCGACATCATGTGGTTGACTTTAAATGGCCCCGGGCCATCAGAAATCATATGTGTCAAGCCCATCAAGGAAGTTTAAACTTTGCTCCAACGGTACATTGCAGGGACATGTTTACTGGCCCTGAACATAAAAATGAATCTCCTTTTCTGTGTGTGTGTGTGTGTGCGTGTGTGTGTGTGTGTGTGTGTGTGTGTGTGTGTGTGTGTGTGTGTGTGTGTGTGTGTGTGTGTGTGTGTGTGTGTGTGTGTTTTCACCAGGTCTACACAAACAGGATCCTGATATCTCTTCCATTTACAACCTTTCTACTAGATAGTAGAATCATTTAAAATAAAAATTAACTATTGGCTGCCAGGAAAAGGAAACCAGATAGAAGTTATCTGCACTGAGAAGTGGGTCTACAGTCAGCTTGAGCTTGAAAATCACATTTCTAATTTCACACCCTTTCTAACAAACTTTGAAAGATTAAAAATAAAGGTGGGATTGGTAGAATCGTTTCAGCGACGGTTGGCTTACATCTCCAAACATTTCAAGTTTTAAACAAAGCGATACAGTGAAAAGGTGAACATAGAGTGCAGCTTTGAACCAACAGGCTACCAAACTCAAGCACACGCTGAAGCCACAAGCAGACCTCTGAGACTTTCTAGGAATGTCTGGTTTGTTCTATTGTAAACTCTTACAAAGGAAACCTAAACAGGAAATATGCATGACAAAACCCATATTCATATTCTGTTTCCAGAATACATCTGGATGTGGTTGTTGGTCAATAATAAAACAAACTATCAGAAGTTGTTTAGACAGTTACCATAGCAACAGTATAGTCTTCCCCAAACTCTTTGAGATAGATAGTCACGGTGGGATGCAAGCCGCGGTGAAAATGTCAACCTTTGCAACGACATATAGATAGCTGTTTATTAAAACAGCCTCCTTGCAAAACTACAATGCTGAAATGTGCATTTAATCAATCCAGATATGCACGGTGTCATTGCAATACAAGGATTTGCAGTGTGATAACAGGCTTATGTTGTTCCATGATGAACCACTTGGTCATTATTAGGCAAAATGGGCATGTACTGTGAGGGAGAAACTCCTTCCAATGCTGAGAGATATGCTGGTTTGATAAAAGGTTTCACCCAAATGCCTATCTGACCGTGTTTAAAAGATTTAAAATAAAAATTGAAATAAAGGGGATTTGGGATGATTTATATCAAGAAACATTAAGCAATAAAAGCTCGACATTAAAAAATATATAGTTCATTAATTTTTTGAGGGACAACCATTTGTATTCCACATGATGTACACATGGACCATCAATTTGTTAAAAGAACAAGGCTTGGATGGACATGTCCACAGCATCCTGTCCAAATGCCCACCATGAACTGCACTCGTGCACCGGATGCCTCCTTTGTTGATTTTCCGCTCCGGAGTTTTGTTTTGGTGGGATATTATTGGCGCACTGAGGGCAGCGCATGGCTCCTTTAGCCGGCAGCAGCAGCAGCAGCAGTAGTAGTAGCAGCAATAGCAATGGTGTTCCCATGAGTTGGTGGAATAGAGCTCTGCCTTCTGACTTAATACTTTGAGAGAGATACCGGCGCCATGGCAGGAGTCTTCGACATTGATTTGGATCAGCCGGACGAGAACGCGTCTGACGACGAGCTCCAGGATGAGGAGGTGAGTCGGCTGAAAGCTATGATGCTGTTAGCATTTAGCAAGCGCGCCGTCGTTTAGAAAAGGGCCCGTAATGGCTAGGTGCCGAAGCTAGCAGATGCTACACGTATTGTACACCTACTAAGCACTAGTTAAATGGCACCGGTGTGGGTGTCTGCTCCATGAATCCCATGTCCTTTCATTCTCCAGAGTACTGTACCCCTTCATCGTAGTTTGGACAGGACATTGCATGCTCCTATGGAATACGTTATGAATAATACGCCATTAAAGTTGTATATAGAGTTGGCCCAATAGTTAGCAGCTTAGGCTAAACTGTTGGAACAGTGTATTGGTTTATGTAGGAACTACCTGTGATGATATTGCTTCCTCCTTATCATGACTTCCTACGTGTATACTGTTGTTAACCCTACCCTGATAACCTGAGCTAAATAAAGAGCGTATGGAAGAGGTTATCTCAGTGTATGTGTGTGTGGTCATATTCCGCTCAGTCTCCATCCCTTCATCCCTGCTCAATCCAAACGCCGCTTTTTTTGCCTGGATGATGAGTGGCAACTTTCCAATGCAGCCAATGTGATGCGTTTCTGTTTTATGTTATTCTCAGGTTCAGCTCACTGAAGGCATGGAGCAGTGTAGTGCCTTTGAATTGTGAGTACTTTGTTGCCCTAGTGACAATGTTACGATCGTGTTTGGCCCCATCGATGTAGCCAATGTGTGTGTACATTAAGATCAGATATGGAGTTGATTGGCTTTCGTTTTGTCTTTCTTTCAGTAATATAGAGGACTGTGAGAAGTTTGAAATCTCAGAGAACATCGTCAACCAGGGCCCTGAGCCCATCAAGCCGGAGTGCTTTGAGTTATTAAGGGTTTTGGGGAAGGGCGGCTACGGAAAGGTAAAACTAGACACTTTTTTTGTTTTAAATAAAGTACTTAATGTTGTTTGTAATATTCATGTTTTTTTTACATTTGTGGTTTCTCTATTTATAATTTTTTATAATTATTTTAACTCCCCAGCTATGTCAATTCTACTCCATTCGATTATATTTCATCAAGTGGACGACTTGCCATCTCTTTTAGTTGTTAAAAAATAAAAACAAATTGTTCTTTATTTAACTAACATAACACTTGTTGAAAGTATTCTTTACATAATGTTGAATCTAGTAAAGAGTTAGGGTTATAAACGTGTCAAGCTGACTGAAAGGCTAACCCATCACACAATTCTAACTCAATGTAGCCTACAATAATTTTCCAGGTGCAAATGAATGCATATCATCATGACTCCAGAACTATAGAAGTGAATTAGCTTTAGAAACTAAAGGCTTTGTATTTACAGGTCTTCCAGGTTCGGAAGGTGGCAGGTGCCAATTCGGGGAAAATATTTGCCATGAAAGTCTTGAAAAAAGTAAGATGTCCAGGGGGGTCACAAAAGCCATTTGTCTAAACGTTTTTTATTTGGTTGTATATGTTGTTAATTATTAAACGCAGACAACTAAAATGCATTGTCATTGTTACATGGAGGATAATCACTAGGCTCAAAACCATCGCACTTCCAGAGTTGACCTCCAGAGGGGGTGCTCTCATTGAACCTCCATTCTCATATTTACACAGCCCTGGTTTCTGTCTTGGTTTATTCTGAATAAAACTCAATGTTGACTCGCAACTATGTGAAAGGGAATAATTTATATAATAAGGCAATTTGCAACAAAAATGTTGGAGTAAACAAATATATTGTGACCATATGCAAATATATCTGTCAGCAGAATGTTTTTCATTGGGGAGCCTGTTCATATTACCAGAAAGGGTATGGTAAAGGTTTGGATAATTACCGGGGATTACCACTTCCTATCCTGCATCTGTAACTGATGTTCGGAAGCACACCGAAATGCCAGCCAGCCCGTGTGACTTCAGAAAAGGCTTTTACCTGTCCCTAGATGTCTCGCAGTTCAATTTGAATCTGAGAGAGCTTAATTTGGCATGGACAATTCCCATTTACATTGCCTAAGCGTTTTAAAAAACAAAAACAAAGGGACATTTTTGAAAAATCACAAAGTACTTTCGCTTACTTCCCACAGGCCATGATCGTGCGCAACGCAAAGGACACGGCTCACACCAAAGCAGAGAGGAACATTCTGGAAGAGGTCAAGCATCCGTTCATCGTGGACCTCATCTATGCCTTCCAGACCGGTGGCAAGTTGTACCTGATCCTGGAGTACCTCAGCGGTGAGACTTTACAAAGGCACCCACACACAAATACACACGTAAACTGCTTCTTTCACAAAGGAATTCTATGTTAATGGCTCAAAGCTTCCCATGTTCTTCTTCTGACAAAAGTAAGGGTAGATGGGAGCTTGGCCTTTGCTAATACAGAAAAAAAGGTCAATGGGTTTACATGTCGTATTTTAAACAAGGCTACCATGTGTTTATTTGATACTATTTCTATGACAATTTCGTCATTGAGCAGCACATACAGGTCCAAAGCGACTTCTGGAGAATACATAAACAAGGAGGAGCATGAGGAGATTTCACATCCTGCTCAAGGACGCCTACCACCCTAACCCTACACTTTCCTGGCCGTTTTAAATTTTGAAATAGCCTTATTTCTAATGGCAGCTATGCGATACTTTAATACAATGCTTTTTAAAACCCAAAATGTTTCGTGATCCAGTTGGAGGCGGGTCGCAGCCTGTCAACACCAGGGACTCTATGAGAGGAGCGCCCGTTCCAATGTGCTCAAGAGTTTCCTGAGTGTGCAGTCGGGTCCCCCAGACGCACTTAAATTGTCTTCAGGGTCGCCGAGATGGTGTGTGAGGTGTAAGAACCCCTGCTTGATAAATCCCTCTCTGACGGCCATTTTCCATGTGGTTTGTTGCAGGCGGGGAGCTGTTCATGCAGCTGGAGCGAGAGGGGATCTTCATGGAAGACACGGCGTGGTAGGACACGCTGTGATGTCACGCCAGTGCTCTGCTGGACAGCTGTTGTTAGCGTTTCCACTTCATACCTCAGGGTCGTCTTCTCCGCAGACAACCAAAAAATCCTGGAAAAAATGTGTTCTGGCGTTCGCTGTTTCCACACGTGACCCGCTTCGCTTTGGTTTCCTGCGTGTGTGTGCGTGCGTGCGTGCACAGTGTGTGTTCAGTCCACAGCAGCAACAATCATCGTAGATCTGGCCCTAGATTTCAACTGTCCTCCTCCAAAGTTCACCTTTATAGTCCTGCAGTCTGTACACAAACCACCACTTAGTTTTATCTCTAATAAAACAAAATAGTGGAGGACAGCTTGGTCATACACTCTCGATTGTGTCCCAGGTAGACACCAAATGGACCCTGAACACGGAGGGTTTTCATCTCTTGGAGTGCTGTGAGAATGAAACGCATCCAACCCATTCTTCTGTCCACTTAAATCAATTTGTTCTGAGCGGTCCACATTTTGAGTCATGGTTTCATAACTCTGCCAAAGACTTCCCTGACCCGACCGTTTATACTTGATCAATCGATCCAACAGCTTCTACTTGGCTGAGATCTCAATGGCTCTCGGCCACCTGCATCAGAAGGGCATCATCTACCGGGACCTCAAGCCGGAGAACATCATGCTCAACAATAAAGGTATCTACCACCACTTCTCCAATAAATCACCAAACCGAATCCTGGAGAAAATTCGCTTCGTTATGAACCTTCTTATTCAATCCCCCTCGTCCTCTTCCGCCCCTCTAGGTCATGTGAAGTTGACCGACTTTGGCCTGTGCAAAGAGTCCATCCACGACGGCACGGTCACACACACCTTCTGCGGAACGATAGAGTACATGTACGTTTCATTTATTCGTTATTAACTTATTTATTTGACTTGTGTTTTTTTTTTTTTCCCCCCTGCCTACCTGTACAAACTCAAATCCCTGCAATGTATTTCACTTGCACACTTGACATCCCTTGACCATGGCTCTCTCGGTCCCCTCCTCCTGCTCCTCCTCCCCCAGGGCCCCAGAGATCCTGACGCGGAGCGGCCATAACCGGGCGGTGGACTGGTGGAGCCTGGGGGCCCTCATGTACGACATGCTCACCGGAGCTGTAAGTATACCCGCTGCCACTAGAAGGATCACTTATTAATATTTATAATATCTATACATTTTCTTTAATGTAAATACACTTATTATTTAACTTCTCCATGGTTTATTCTATTCAATTTATTTGTGATATATATATATATATATATATATATATATATAAATAGACATTTATATTGCAGATATGTCACTCTATTCTTAATTTTCAGATTTCATCGGTTTCATTTTCACTGTTCTTTGCTGCTGTAACTTAGTTTATGTTTAAGTTATGTTTGTTGATTGTATACCTTTCTCTCTACCCACATAGCCACCGTTCACGGGAGAAAACCGAAAGAAGACCATCGACAAGATCTTGAAGTGCAAACTCAACCTCCCACCATACCTCACTAAGGAGGCCAGGGAACTGCTGAAGAGGGTAAACTTTATTCAACACCAGAATCCATTGCTCAACAATAATAGTCATAGAAAAAAAGAAATGACCGCAAAAGTGTTAAAATGTATATTGACATTGTATCATGGTCGATACAGTAATATGGTCATTCTGAATAGTGTTAAGGCAAGTGTCCTCCACAAAAATGCATAGTAACATTAATAAAGGAAAAAGCGATTTTAATCATTTTTTTACATGAGGCGAATCCTAGTTAATGGCGTTTTAGTGAAGCTATTGTTTAGGACAGGGTACTTTTGTAATTCGCCTCTTGTGTAGAAATATTGACCAAAAAAGATAAATATCTCTTGAATATCCAATATCTTTCTAACCTAACCAATTATATAAGCTTGAGATGTGTGTTTGTTTTGAATCACCACCACCACAGCAGCAGTATGCTGCTATGAATGTCACTTTCAGTTTTGTGGGCGGACATTATTGTTAAACTTGTCAAAAGCGGGGGAGCTAATGGTTGGCGAACAAACCTATTTCAGTCTCGACAACAATGCAAAGGCCTAGACTTTATTTTGGACCTGATTCGGACCAAGCTTCATGCTCAAATAGATTTCTATTCTAGAATGAGAGCGTAAGTGTAAAGTGATCCAATGTCCTCCTTGGGATCAATAAAGTATTTCTAATTCTACAACATGAGCTGCATAAAGTGTGCAGGCAAAAAACATTAACAAGAGATACTGTACAATAATCCCCTTTTTAATAGTCCCTCCAGTACAATATCGTAACCAAAGTCTCATTCCTCTGGAACGCTCTTAATGTGAAGTCCCATTCAGTCCAATAACGCCTCTCTCTCTCTCTCCTACAGCTGCTAAAACGCAACGCCTCTGCGCGGCTGGGAGGAGGACCCGGGGACTCCTCAGAGGTCCAGGTGAGAGCCAGGTCTGGGGGGGAAACGCCCCCCGGAGACAAACGGATTAATGCCATATAACACAATGCGTCCCCCGCATGCAGTTGCTCCAAACATCAGATGTGTAGTATTCGTTGCACATTTTTTGTGTGTGTTTTTGTGCAGAATGTCATGTAGACATTTTTTTAATACACCCATAAAAAATTTAAAGTGTGTGCATTTATGTTTTAATATTTAATTGCCGTCAGTTACTTTCAAGAAACGGCCCGGGGTTCCAAAACGTCCTCATATGAAACAGAACGATAAAGGATAAAACCCACAGCCGATCGTGACCTGCAGAACATGGCAGTCATCCGACTTGTTTTACCTTGCCCCGCGGTTCAAAGAGCATTCCTCAGAGGACGTAAAAAGCCTTTTCATGCCCCGTTAAACCCCTTGCTTCTTTGGCTTGTCCTCCCCCAGGCGCACTCCTTCTTCCGCCACGTCAACTGGGACGAGCTCCTGGCCCGCAACGTGGAGCCCCCCTTCAAGCCCTTTCTGGTGAGTGCGGCCCACTTTGAACAGTTCCCCAGTTAGGTTTGACCTTCGGGGGAGGGAAGGGCTCGCGGTTCAGGGTGTCCGGGTGGAAGGGAAGAGAAGGAAGGTTGCCGTCACGCCTACCTGCTCCATAATGAAATTAACATGTCCGCGTTGTTTCTGGTTAGAGCATCTGCCGACTGATTCATTGTCAACAGTGTCTTCATCTGTTACCGCTCTGTATTCTTCACTATATTCAATTGTTTTGGTTTACGCAGCCCTTTCCCCAGGGATTATTCTAGAACCAAGTGCTCTGATCAATACAGTTACTCACCAACCGTCCGTCTCGCCCCTCTTCTTCCCCGGCAGCAATCGGCCGACGATTTCAGCCAGTTTGACTCCAAGTTCACCAGCCAGCCCCCGGTGGACAGCCCCGACGACTCCACCCTCAGCGAGAGCGCCAACCAAGTCTTCCTGGTAGCTACTTCCTCCTCCTCCCCCCCACTATTGTGGCCCAAATTAGTTTTCTAAATAACAAAGAAATATTTATATTACAACTTAAATTCCAACCTCAAAGTTTGTTCAAACTCAATTGATGCCACATGATCCATGATGATGGGTCTGATGATCAGAAAATGTATCAAATCAAATTTGGATAATTAAGTAGTAGTAATTATATTATTAATTCATTTATCAAATACAAATAATAAACATTTGCTGCTTAATGTTGCAGTTCAATTCAAATATGTGGTTCATGGATCATTATAAAAAGGAATAGTTTATTTTTCATGGCTGCTTATCCGATATAATTTGAA
Organism: Micromesistius poutassou; assembly: GCF_964030765.1. Taxonomy (NCBI): domain Eukaryota; kingdom Metazoa; phylum Chordata; class Actinopteri; order Gadiformes; family Gadidae; genus Micromesistius; species Micromesistius poutassou. The sequence goes on from NC_140280.1 coordinate 13,560,012, forward strand.
CACTTAAGGCATAACTTTGGACCCTGGTAACTTTATTATCGATGACATTTCATGAGACTTGAGCATTAATCAATTAATAAAATCATCAGATGAATCGACTATGAGACTAATCGTCAGTTGCCGCCCTAGATGATGTTGCTGGACGATGAGGATTCACAGAGGTCCAACATGTGGCATCGCAAGTCAAGGGTCCCCTGGCAACGCTGAAACGGCCTTGTTTTGATTAGACCTTCGGAAATAAAAAAACATTGAGTGGACTTCTTGTTTCAGCCCACCCCCTTCTTCTTAAGGAGTAGGTTGTTCCGAGAATAGGTTGATGTCTGTGCTGGTCCCTTCCTGGAAGCTCTGCGTTGCATAAGGGGCTCCAGTCAGCATCGCATTGCTCATCATCAGCTGTGGGCTGTTTTTGGAAAGATGCGGGGTTCTAAAGCAGCGGGCCGCTGGGTTTGTTTTTTCTTCCCCCCCAGGGCTTCACGTACGTCGCTCCTTCCGTTCTGGAAAACCTAAAGGAGAAGTTCTCCTTCGAGCCCAAGGTCCGCTCGCCGCGCAAGTTCCCAGGGAGTCCCAGGACACCTGTGAGGTAACGGCCCTGGTCTGGTTTCTCCCGAATTCCCCCTGACCACTCACTGATTGTTCTGAGGAGAATGCGTTTATGAGTTGGTTTAGTTTCCAGGGATGACTTGAAGTTTTCCAGAGGCGCAGAATTTGCCTTTTACCGCTATTTAGTCATGTGAAATCATATTCATGCCATGTATTCCATTAAGAAAGAGCGTCATCTTGCTCTACCTTTCCATTTCTGATAGCCCCCCCAGTTGTGGTTTTATTTTAAATATGGACGTGCATTTATTCAGTGCTTACTAAAACGCTGAGCATACGGTTTGTTGTTCTCCGCTTCGGTCGTTTTGGTATAAAAGCGTAATAACCAAACAGAAAAAAAAAACACACTGACTTTTCCCTGTCCTGGTCTCTCTCTCTCTCTCTCTCTCTCTCTCTCTCTCTCTCTCTCTCTCTCTCTCTCTCTCTCTCTCTCTCTCTCTCTCTCTCTCTCTCTCTCTCTCTCTCTCTCTCTCTCTCTCTCTCTCTCTCTCTCTCTCTCTCTCTCTCTCTCTCCCCCAGCCCTGTCAAGTTTGCCAACGGGGACATCTGGCCCCGGGCCCCTCTGCTGTCGGGCCCCCCGCCCCTGGTGTCGGCCCGCGGCCTGGGGGGCCACCAGCCCGCCGAGGTGTCTGCCGGCGTGGAGCACATGGACGTGGGCGGCCACAGCAGCTCGGAGGTGTCGGCGCCGCTGCCCATCCGCCGGCCCGCCAGCTTCGGCTGCACGACCCCCTTTAAGAAGCAGGCCTACCCCATGAACTCCAAACGGCCCGAACACCTGCGCTTGAACTTATGACGTTAGCGGAGCCCCCTCGCCCCCTCGCTCACTGCACCTGAGCACTCTCCTAAAGGCCCCCTTCTGTTGTGTTTTTTTTTTTTTGTGTGTGTGTGTTTATTCAAAACGGTTGATGGACCGCTTTGGAGACGCACCAATCACCACCTCCTCTTCAGGGAGTTCCCGCCTTCCCACGACACAACACTCCTCCTTATTGGCTGAGCCTGGTTTACTCGGTCTTTGCAGATAACCAATAGAATACTTTTTTTTTTTTTTTTAAGGTTGGACCTTTCACAGGGACCTTTCGCTCTTCTGACAAGCCAACTCATTGGCCAGGTTATCCTCTGTGAGAGCCAATGAGAGTGACTTATTGGTCTCTGGCTTGCTGTGCAGGCTTACTGCTGTCCTTTACTGGTGCTATTACTTCAAAACTACAGTGTTGAGCCGTGAGTGTATTCTAAGGTCAGTAGTTTATCTGTTGAGGGTGACAGTTCATCCTGGATGAACACACCATCCAATATAAGGCCATAAACAGAAGGCGGCGTTAATCTATGATGAACTCTCGTCGGTAAAAAAACAAAAAACGTTGACAATTCCTCAAGAAATGTAGTACTCTCATGTTTTTCAATCTTCCATCCCTTAATGCCTCTGTGTTGGGGAAATCACATTGCCTTTTTATAATGCCTGTACACTTGAACACACAGCAGGGGACTAGCGGGAGGGCATTGCTGGAAAGCGGCTCTGAATAGACAGCATCACTCCCACCCCGAGTCAATATGGAAATGTTGCCTTTATGCACCACTGGTCCAACTCAATGCTGTCCCCAGAAATCCTCAGTGGAAGTCACGTGGAAGTTGTGAACTTGTGGTGAATGTAAACCCACTTTAAAATGCCTTTTTCTTTCCTTTATTTTTTTTGTGTGTGTGCGTGTGTCACTTATCTTGCCCGCACATAGCTCAGAGTATTCCTGCAGAAAGATGAGACAAAACAATTATGTTTTTATGTTTTGAATGCTTACCCGTTCCGTTGTATTTTGCGGTGTGCCTGTTGGCCCTGTGGATGCCTACTGTGCATTACGTTTAACAGGAACCAATCGTGGACTGCACGGTCTAACCAAACCTGGTTGGAGTGCATGTGTTTATAAAACAGACTTTAAAGCTGCTATTTGTGACTATGGGCTCGGGCCCAAACTACAGATGGTCCAAGATGCGAATAAGGTTACTACAAGGTCACTTTAACTAAGTGAAGCTGTTTAAAACTTTCGATGGGATGAGGGGAAAGTAACCTGATTACATTCTTATTTGTTGCATTAAAATGGCTATTTTGATTGACTGACCAAAAGCACTGTATTGAAAGGCCAATAGTTATTTTTTATTTTTATCGTTAGTACTGTTTCAACTGATACTTGCCTCCGGTCAGCAGCCGTGGATGGCTGTGACCATTTAACATTAATTGATCACCAGTCTTGATTCTGTCAATCATTCCTTGAATGAAAAAGTAAATTTGATTGTTTTGGTTTGAGAGTCCATTTTTGAAGTGGAAAAAATGCCTTCAGTTGGAACCTCTAGATTGATCAAAAACCTTCTTAATTTACCTACAGGTTCCACCAACCTTTTAAGTTGTCAAGTAAACCTTCCCATGTCAAGTGAATGAGAAACCACACTATCATTAATCACATCTCATCAATAACAAATCTAACTTAATCTGCTCGGTTGTTTTCAACCCATTACTTAGTTCCACTATGCAAACAATGTCGATAGTACGCTATGATAGTACACAGAATGTTTACAAATCTGCTAAAAGGCTCTATTTATGTTCCTTTATATTGTCATACAAATAATTGTATTATTTTTGTCAATGTAATGAAACTTCGAGTGCAGCTTTTTTATTTCCAAATTGTGGACACTGTCTTACTTATGTTATTATTTAATGTACATTTGAATATCTTTTTAATAAAATCTTTGATTTCAAGTTTCCTTAACAAAAGACATAGTTATATAAGTTATGGCAGGCTCAAAAAAGCAAATGTGAAACCTCAAGATTATTGAATATAACTTATAAAGCAAGTTCTATAAAATGCTTTGAAGATTATATGCTTTTTCAACTGTATCTGAATGGCTCCATATTGATTGAGTTTTTCTTTGTATTCGGAGTAAGAGGTCTTTACTGTTGTACACAGTGTGTATACACTGTGGTCCAGAAGTTGAGTTTAGTGTATTCTGGTGTCACCAGACTAATGCATTTCAGTTGCCAGCACACTAAAATGTCTACAGACAACATTACATTACAAATTGAAGGTTGTGACATGGGGTAAATGTTAATTAGCATCATGTACATAACAAATAAAATGAAAAAGTTAAAACCCTTATTTTCAAATATGAATTGAGCGCTCCCTAGCTGTGGGAAATGTACATGGAAAATGTTAAGGCCCGACTATCTAAAAGTCATGTCATGGAGGTTCAACAACTTTGAAAACTATAGCTTCTTATGCTAAAATGAACAAAAATGTGAAATGATCTCATGTGAAGCCAATTTTCCAAACTACTTGAAGTGTATACAGGAAAGTCCACCTGTTCACCAAAATTGCAATACTATTATGGAAAGACTGTCTTGCCTGTGCATTAATACACTGGGTCCTGTCTATGGCACAAAGCCCATAAAATATACTAATAAAACAAGAAATTCACTGATATAACTTTCTTTGCTTCTTATGTGTCTTAATAGATGGCTGAATTCAAGGCTGAGATATATTTTGATATTTGAAGTATCGCACAAGATTTTCTGAAGAAGGCATATGTAAAACAAGCCTTTTTCACATATTTGTAAAATGTTTAACTAATCTTTTGGTCTAATGTCCTATAAACCTCATGTTTTTTCTAGTAGTAGTTTGGAAGAACATTCTTTCACTTTGCTGCCCCCTATTGATCTCTTCACAAAGTGCACAAAGAAGCATGCTCTTTCGGTCTACATTATTTTGTCATATTGGTGGGTTACATTACCCTGGAAATCCAGAGTTCTCACGAGAGCACAATGTGAATTTGCTCAGCGAATCACTTTGAGAACGAGCAATATACTCACTCCCCAATTCCCCTGGCCCAGAACTTTAACCAATCACATCGGTGTATCTGATATAGGCGGGCCAAAAGCGTTGCTGTTTTCTTGACCGGATACGGCAAGAGTCTAATCTATTGGTTAGCTCCGCTGGTCTGGATACGTCACCCCTTGTATTCTTCTGATTGGTCTTAGTGTTATCCAATTGCCTGCAGTGATATTTTCAAATGCACGCTTGGTGCCGCCCCTTGAGTTGGGCCATTTTCATTACTCATTGCCAGACCCTACAGCTTTCTAGATGTGGGTCTGGATTTCCAGGCTAGAGTTAGATGGTATACAGAGAGAGAGAGCATGTGAAAAGCAACTTGAAACTATATTAAAGGGGACATAATTTATACCACCAGGTGTGAGTGTGATTAGCCGTTACAAGCCGTTTTGAACCTAGATGTGTGACGGATAGATGAGCAACGTTTGCTACAGTCCACTGGGTAGGCTGGTAGACTGATCTATCCTTCACACATCTAGGTGGACACGCCCACCTGTGATGTCATAAGAGACTGATTTTCAAAACGGCTTGTAACGGCTAATCACACTCACACCTGGTGGCTTTTCATCAGGTAGTGTGTGGTTGCAATACAAAAATCAGGGAAGAGACAGAGTTCAGTATTTTACTGTAATAAAATAGTAGGTGCTCACAATCTTTGGTTTTAGAAATGAAAGGAGGCTATAAATCACATCTATAGAAAAATAGTTTCATGTTTGGATCAAACTAATTTCAATGTCTCGTATTACATGAGAAAAACAAAGCAAAAGTGAAAATATTCAAAAAAAGAGAATCAATGTTATACATAAGCTTTCTTGTTTTTGGGTGGGTGGTCTTAATCGTGCTCATAGTAATCGTATTCCAATCTTATAGTGTATATACTATATACAGTGTATATATAATCTATATATTTATATATTTTACTACATTCTGAATTCCTGCTAGACACATCGGATGTGCCTAGGATGCTCTCCTGCCATGAAGCAAAACAAACAGAAACATGGTTCATTCGGTCACTGGAAAAAAAGATGAATCAATCTCCGCAAATGTAAATGGTGGGAAAAGAGATTACTTAATCAAAATAAAATGGATGGCGGGAGTAAATATAACGAATAATAAAATCAACACACTTTAGAAGGTGTCCAACATTATTGACCCTTTACAAAAAAAAAAATTAAAAATGGTGAAATGGTAGACATTTCTAAATGGACGTAAAGAAAATCCAAACACAATGTTTGAGAAAACCACATTGACACAGGGGGGGATTACAAAACACAAACCCTTATTGTCTCCCCCCCCCCCACACATACACAGTTAAGACGTCAGTTACAGTCAGTGGGTGTGGACTCTTGTCAGAGGCGGCGTCACCGATTAACAGGGGTGTCACTCATAATACTACCTTTACTGCACCTTTTATTTATGCCGCAAGGCACAGGTCATAGAACCAGTAAAGACAAGTCTCATACGACCCATACCCTGAGACGACAAAGGAGCTCACCCCAAACCAGTGTAATGAGCGACACCCGTGTTTACCCTACAACGCCGTCTCTGGGGAAAGGGCCTATCGTCAGCCATAAAAGCTCACGCACCAAACGCGCATTCAAAACACACACGCGCGCGTGCATATCGATAACTACGTGGGAGGGGTTAAAAAGCGCGCATCTCGGCCCTGGCGGAGGAGTCAATAGATCTGCAGGTGCGGCGAGGTGGCGCCGTCCCTCCACTTGTACACCTTCTCGGTGATGACCGTGCGGCACAGCGGGCAGCTCTTCTCCCGGTTGAACCACAGCGCGATGCACTCGTCACAGAACACGTGCTGCAGCACGCACACACACACACACACACACACACACACACACACACACACACACACACACACACACACACACACACACACACACACACACACACACACACACACACACACACACACACACACACGGCGTGAGACAAGGGATACACAGCATTTAAGCATGGCCAAGGGGATGCTTTTTAATTTGTCGAAGGCACTTAAAAAAAAAAGATGTGTTTGTTTTATTGGCCATCATCGCCTTATTAATTCTGCAATCTTTTTTCTTAAAGGTCCCACGACGGGCCACCAGGTGTGAGTGTGATTAGCCGTTACTAGCCGTTACAAGCCGTTTTGGAAATCGGTCCCTTATGACATCACAGGTGGGCGTGTCCACCTAGATGTGTGATCACACTCACACCTGGTGGCACGTCATGGGGACCTTTAAATATCTTCTGCGTTAAGTAGAGTGTTCGGGGACTCCAAGAGGGTTAAGCATGGAAATATAATCACAATATACTCATCCTACTCCACTGGTACTGAACATGGTAGTCTTGTTGTAGAGCCAATCTGTCTAACTTTTAAACTGCATTTGGCCGAACGTCTAGAAACGTCCGTATGGTCATAATGCATGCTACCAAAAATAAAAAAATTAGATCATGTGCTTTGAATTATTAGTGCGCAAAAATGTGGATCAACCACTATCAGTATGAACCCATTGGGCCATGAACAGGTGCTAGTTCTACCACGTACCTGGCAGACCAGGGAGCGAGGGTCCCGGTACTCGCCCTGGCAGATGGGACACACGTCTCCCGCCTCGCTACACTGACTCCTGCTCGCCGGCATTCCCGTGTGCTGACACAACACAACACAGCACATTGTTACAAACCTGCTCGCCTCTGATTGGCTAACTCACACGTCTCCCTAAAAAGGTACAGTGAGTGAAGTGTATATATACACATGTTAATAATTCATGGTACACATGTTTCTGGTGGAACACATACAAAATATAAACAAAGGAAAAAAAAGACGTTTAAAACTTGAATGAAGACGTAATACCAATATGATTGTAGGATGAACTTTGAGACACCGACCCAAAGAAACAAAGCAGAACCACGCCTAGTATAGTCTGCGCTCCAATAGAAGAAGTCCGTTCTCAAATTTACCTCGCCCTTGGAAAATATCCTCACAGTCTTGGCGATGGCCAACCGCTGGCTGTACAACCCTAAAAGCTGCAAAAGGGACAGCCAAAACCAAACCACCGTTAATCCATACAAGACGAAACCATATTCTGAAGCACCAATGAAAGAGCAGAACGTCTCCGGTGGTGCTGATACAGATCCAACAGAAGTAGCGGCGGTGGGGTCACCTTCATTATGAGGTAGACCAGAGCCAGCAGGACCCCCAGGGTGAGGCCTGTGTTGCCGTCCACCTCCTGGTAGGTGACCAGGTAGCGGAACCACGGGGGCACCGGTGCCAGGGCCTGGTAAATCTGGCCTAGCTCCTCTGTTAGCATTAGCCACCGGCCCTGGGGGAACAACATGGCAGATTAGCACAACAGAGTTAACATGGTGCCGACAGATAACACAGTGGCTATGTTCCAAAACGATGTCCTATACCCTGCTTTGGGTGGCCACTTTACCCTGGAGGAGACTAGTAGGAGCAGCTAGTGGTTTTGGCTGCTTTGGTGTTGTTAAAGGCGAGCCTTCTGATGTTCTTTATGGCCGCATGTCTTAAGAAACACTATTCACCCTCAATTTGATGATGCTATGGTGGCCACTTTAGGCCACTCTTCTATCTTACTATAAGCATCTTACTATAGGCGTATAAGGGAATGTCTTATGGAATTCAGCCTTTACCACTGCAGTAGAACGACGGCTATCTTTCATGGGCAGGAAATTCATTACATTTAAATTGTTTCCCTCTGAACATGTAAGTAACACTTAACAATAAAGGGTACTATAACAAAACATGAATTAAAATAAGCATTTTTATGTATCATTAACATACGGGTAAGGAATAGGGTCAGTCCTGAAAACATACAAAACACTAACTGGAAGGATTGGAGATGGAGTGTCAGTGCAACCGGAGTAACTTTGACTTACAAGAACTGAACTACAATAGAAAAACAAACCTCTAACGCCAGTAAATAATGTATTAATGAATAGCTTTAGTCAACGTGAACACCTTTAGTAAACATGACTACCTTTACAAAATGATGACTAATCATTAACGGTTCACTTTCTGTTAGTAAATACTTAATACTCGTTTACTAATCTGAACACCTTTTGTGTTTTAATTATCAGTGACTCATTAGCACTGATCAAATAAAGAGCGAGCCTGCAATAGTCAACTATTTGCTTTGAGCAACAAGGTGCCACTTGGACGGTTTGCTTTGATGGTGTGTGGTTTTGGGCCTGACTGTACCTGGCTTCTGAAGGAAAGCAGCGAGGAGGGTGGCAGCAGAATAAGGCACTTGGTTCCCATCATAAGGAACTTGATGATGAAGTTGGTGACACCGACGGTCCATAGCACCTCCCAGAAACCCAGGGGCTCGATGCTGGGGCCCAGGAAGATGAGGCTGGATGCATGGAGAAACCAATGGGTGTCAATTTGGGATCAGGCTTTCAGAAAGTCCTGTTTGAACCCGCCAACAACGTCTCATTGTTTTACAATCGAGATATGCAACATATGACAATGATATATGATCATTCTATACTGTACATATAATACGTTTTCCCTTCTTCAATTTAGATGATTATATTAATCATCATTCGCTGATATGCTGCCAATAAAAGACAAACGGGAAAAAAGAGGCGTTTGCATTCAACCTAGCTGTGTAAATAATAAATATAATCATGTCCATTACTTCTGAGATAAGAAGACGAGCGTCCTACCAGTAGTGAAGGCTCTCTGGGAGGAAGGTGTAGTACAGGAGGGAGGTGGACAAGGTCATGAACAACAGAAGCCACACACACTGCAGCTTGGAGTGACGATCCTGCAAAGGACACCAGAGCCACTACACTGAATGATCCATACACAAGACACAGCTGTTAAAAGACACAAGGTGTTATTAGGCTATTGGCTACTCACCTGAAGAAAGACCTGGGTTTGAAGGCTTTTATTCACATACAGAAAAGTCATGAAGAGGCCAAAGCCTACTGCCAAACCTGCAACACGTAGAGGAGAACCTTTGAGACAACCGTCTCTTGTTGTTGAGCGCAGCTTAAGGGATGCAGCTTTTTTTTTGGCCATGATCTTACCCAGAGCATGTTGTATGACCAACTTGGAGCCGAGGATGACGAGGAAAGGAAGACTCTTTTGGATCCAGTGGTAGAGGTAGCGGAGCTCCGAGAAGGAGGAGCTGCTTTCTCCCGAGTCCATGTCGGACTCCGCAGGCTCGGGCTCATGTGTATGCGGGGGGTGCTGGGCCCTGCTGTGTCCATGTGAATGGGAGTGACTGTGGGAGCTGGCTCTGGACCTCCGAGATGAGGCCCCCCCTGCACTGGTCTCCCCCGATTCGCCGGTCATGTGTACACGCACCTCTCCGCTCTCGGGCAGGGCCGGAGCTCCGGTGGGGGTCTGTGTTTTGGTCAGATGTTCTGGTTGCAGATTCAGCGACAATCCGTTTCCTGCGTGGGCATCTCGCTCGTCTGAATTGGGCTGCATTACAGTCAGGGACTCCTTCAGTTTTGATGCTCTTCTACTTTCACAGCTTTGTAGAACAACATGACAAAGAAGAAAGTTAAACTTAAATCTAGAGATGACATGTACACATCTCCCCTGGGTCAGCATCACTTGAGCAGTATGTACTCAAGCTATCAGCTAAACATCGGCATCATTTACGTCACCAAGATCATTAGGTGAAGGCAATCCTTCTCGTCCATTGTTTGTGGTCGGATATCTTTATCAATGCACGGTTTAAGTCAGTGCAGCGTATTTCAGCTATACAATAATGCCGTGACACAGGGGACGATAGCGGGTTACCGCTTTACAATGCAATATGAATAGCATTAAACACTCTGTTATTACAACACATTTCGATTCGAAAAGCCAGACATGCGATCAGTTTATCAGGTTATCAGTAAAAACGGTGAGATCAGCCAGATTTATGCGAGTCTGTGCAGGCTTGTTTACTAGTTATGCTAGCTAACCGTACAGCTGCTCAGGATTTGCGTTAAACAAGCTTAGCGTTACCCGTCATACTGAACCCGGAGTTTCATTGTAAGCCGGTGGTCGCCATCTCATGAACCGTATACATCCAGAAATGAAATAAAAGGAAAATAAAGAAAAAGCTAACGATCTTGATGCTTTCTAAGCCATTGGCTAATCGGACAGTGGCACCGTAACGTAAATACAGGCAACAGCCAAAGCGGATGTCGTAAATGTCTTGCTCTTGTGCAGTTCAGTGTAGAGTGTAGCAGCACTGCCCTCTAGTGCATTGTTTCTGCCATGCGAGAAGTCAATTGACAGGGCTGCCATGGGGCTGCCCAACTCCAATAGAGCGCAACAGTGTGGTTCCCGAAGTAAAAAATCCGATTCATATTCTCCATAGAGGTTTTGATTTAAAAAAAAAAACATCGGAAAAAAACCCTGCCACACCACAGGCCTCGGCTCCTGTGCAGAAGCTGGATGCTACTCCATAATTTAGAAAACGCGACAACCGTTCACCCCACGCAATTATTATGGAAATTTGCGGTCATAATTGATTTGTACAAATGTACAAGACAAATTCAGACAGCTCAAATAGGCTACATGGTTTTGTTATAAAATTGCAATTAATACAATGGTCTTTAGGAGGAACAGTGGGCCCCATAAATAGGGCATGGGGTTAAGGAATGATTTGTGTGTGTGTGTGTGTGTGTGTGTGTGTGTGTGTGTGTGTGTGTGTGTGTGTGTGTGTGTGTGTGTGTGTGTGTGCGTGCGTGCGTGCGTGCGTGCGTGCGTGCGTGCGTGCGTGTTTATGAGGCTGCTCCACAAAAAGGCTTCTGCTTTCTCCCATTTTTACTGTTTCCTGCACTGTCTCCTCCACTGCCTCCTCCACTGTCTCCTCCACTGTCTCCTTCACTGTCTCCTCCACTGTCTCCTCCACTGTGTCCTTCACTGTCTCCTCCACTGTCTCCTTCACTGTCTCCTCCACTGTCTCCTCCACTGTCTCCTTCACTGTCTCCTCCACTGTCTCCTCCACTCTCTCCTCCACTGGATCGTCCTCAACTGTCTGTATGGCGCTTGCTATTCTTAGGAGTATCAATGTTATGAGTAACATTGAACACTGGAATTTACCTGTCAATATCATTCAAAATATCTCCATTATATTCTTTAAAAGGATTTACTTTTGCAAGCTTGATTCCCCTTTAGGGTTATAGTCTCAGTTTAGCATTTCTGTGCAGTCCCATCAGTTAAATCATTTGTATTTTTCAGTGAGGGAAGGCCAGTTGTGGTTGCGAGCAAGAAAAACAAATCTACAGTGAGATGGACCCATAAAACAGAATGCATTCAAATTGTATATACAGACATTGCAAATTGATCGTTGTGTATCGTGTATGTAATAATGAGGAAGTCCACATAGTCACAGCCATCTAATATCAGGTATGGTTGAATTGTGTTCAATGCACCAGAGCTGTCTACTGGTGAATTATTTTTCGAAGATTTGGACCAGATGAAGCAGCAGCAGGAGACCAACATTAACATCAACATATGCCACTAGGTGGACATGCATACACACATTCTTAGCAGGGGCTGCAACCCAACCCCCTAACCCGTGGTTAATGTTGTCACCATTTCAGCTAGCCAGCACCACTAGGGCCTCTGTACGGATGGAAGGAGTTTCTCCACGCTTTACGCTTTGCTGGATCTTCAGGCGTATCAGGGCTGCGTTGGTTAGATATTGATAATAACGATTATGAGGATGATGATGACGATGATGATTTCCATAGGACATAGGTTGTGGTGGGGATGCAAGGTAGGATTGCTCATGTTGTGTTTGTTTAATCCTTTGTTGCACCCAATTAACACTCTCTAAAGTCTATCATTGCTCTCCAATAAACCCGCTTTTGATAATGCAGAGTTGTCAAGACATGGTCATCACTAAGTTGTAATAAACTGTGATAGGATATTTATTTCTTTGGAGACTTCCTCATCCCCCAGTTGAAAGTGATTTTTAGACCTTCTCATTCTATGTGTTTAGTCTGACCTGACCTGTACTACTTTTGACTCAACTCTGCTTTATTGCATTTTATCTCCTTTTAAGATCCTTTCGATCTTCTGGGCTTTTAGAGCTTCTGGAGGCCTTGATACACTGATAGTATAAAATAGATTTAATACTACACACTGATAGTATAATCGTATAATGGATGTATTGATTGTATTGGTTTATTTATTGTGTAGCTATCATTTCACCAAAAACTAAAACACTGGCAATTCAGTAGATCCTAATTGGCAAATGGAAATATTACTCTGAAAAGCTGTTCCTTTTGCTTTCTTTCTAGTCCTTCATGAAGAAAGTTACACTCTTATTATGTCCCTGAAGTGGATTAATGTAGCCTCAATCCATCATATCAAATTAGAAATAATTGCAACCTGAGTCACCAGCACACTTTTGAAATCCTATATAATTGTCTCCCATCAGATTGAAACCTTGTTGATCACACTACGTTCGCAGCTGGCAAAAACACATTCCAACGACCGCTGGGCTTTCTTGTGTTTTCATATTTCATAACCACTCCAATCACAGTTTCCAAGCTTACTCCTGAACCACATGGAGATTTGTGAAATAATGAGCCTACAAAACAAGTCATTGTGTTTTGAGCTTTTTATTTTTTCTCTTCAGTCAGTTCTCTTCAGTGGTTACCGAATATCTACATTATGGGAGTCTTGGAAGGAACCCAACATGAGTCAGGGAACTATTACTGCATATAAGAACACAAACAGTGCAAAAAAACCCTCTATTAATCCTCTTCACCAAACTAAAGCAGCCGAGAGCGTATGGGCTCAATGGCTGTGGGGGTTTAAGGCCTCCATGGCGGTCCCTACTTCCTAACAAGGTAAACAGAAGCTAATAGTGAATGGCATTACACATTGAGGACCATTAAACCCAAATTAAAGAACAACAGTTAGGCCAATTTGAAAACCTTGTTACAATACTGTGCCTTTCAAATAGCATTTATCCGATTTCTGTGCTGGAAATACTAGCAAAAGGCATGAATAACGAGGGAGGTAGCGGCAACTCAATCAATTTGCGATGCACATAATTTGGTATGAATTCCAATTATGTGGCTCAAGTGAAACTGGTTATAATTCCTGCTTACTTGGTGTGAAATGACCATGTACGGATGCCCTTAAAGCCCTTGGCTTTAAAGTAACCTGCAATATTCTGAAGTTAATTTCAACATATAAATAATATTGGTACCGTGTTTGTATAGCTTATGTCCCCATGCCTTAAGGCCTTTTAAAATGTGTGATTCATCACTTTCAAATTCTATTAATATTTTCTCTCTTCACCCCACGATCTATTGCTGCTGGAAATCTACTTCTTTCTGTTGTCCCCTTTTTTTTATATATATACAATTGTATTCAATTACGGTCAGCGTATCTAGCTTAAAGCGACTATGATTCTAATTGCGTTGTGTTTTATTTTCCTCCAGGAAAAAAAAAAAGCCAACGTGATCACACATGTAGCACCTGCTGGTTCATTCCGCTGGTGTACCGCGGCTCACTGCCAGGCCAGGCAGCCGCTCTGCCTGCTCGCCAGCCGCTCTGCTGGCTCGCCAGCCTGCTCTCACTGCTCCAGGTCACCGCAGATATCATACCTCCCGCTGTTTAATGAATAGAGACAACCACAGCGGACAAAGTTTAACTGCCACGTCCGATCTTCCTCTAGTTCTCCCCTCGTAATGGACGAGGCGTACAACCGGTGTTTGCACTCTGCTGGGCCCTGTTCTTTTATCAGATTTTACAGAAGCGTTGGAATTATAGCCTGTTAAAAAAGCTCAAGAGAAAGTAAAAATGGAGAAGGTCATAAAGGTGTGTGTGTGTGTGTGTGTGTGTGTGTGTGTGTGTGTGTGTGTGTGTGTGTGTGTGTGTGTGTGTGGCGAACTAATGTTGTTACTGGACTGCATTCAGAAGTCAGGACCATGGGTATAAGGTCAGGACCCATAGCGTAACAATTGATGTCGTAAGAAGCACCAAAAACAATGTCAATCCTGTCTTGGTCACTTCAGTTGCAATGTAACGCTTTACTTGTACACACGTTGAGCACATGGAAACATTCACCTCATGGTCACCTCTGGTTACTCTTAAGTTTAAACTGGCTTTCAGAAACATGTCATTAAGAAGAAGGTCGGGGGTCATCTTCTTCGTCGAGGTATACAGGCTGCAGACATTGGGGGATCAAACCCAGTGCTATCCGAGCCAGCCTCTCCATTACCCTGCCCTCATCCGACAGTGATGAGAGCATGTGTCCGGTGAAACAACCGGTTTCCCTCACCACCACCCTGAGCGGTCTTGGAAACGGTCGGAACAGGAACCCCTTTGACGTCACCCTTCTCAAAGAGGAGGCCTGGTGGTTCGGTACGGCTGTATTTCTCTGCCTGCTCTTAACACACATCTCAGAGAGTATGGTGCCACTGGGGCTGGGGAGCAGGACCTGGCTCTGTAGCGGTCCCCCCACACCCCCACTACGGCCGGTAATTGTGTTATTACACTATGGAATTGTCAGCGGAGTCATTTTGGAGGCGCTTTTGCTCCGGTCAAGGTCTCCTGGGAGTGGAGAGCGGAGTCCTGCGGGGCGGGGGGGAGGGGGCAGGACGGACGGAGGTTAACTTGAAAGATAAATTTGCAATCTGCCAGAGAAGAAAAGAGTATGGGCTGAGGGCAGACAACGCCGTGCTCCCTCTCAGCGTCTCGCTCTCTGCCTCCCTGCTTCCTCACCTCACTCTTGGGGGCATGGCTGGCAGATCCTCTGGCAACTTTCTTCAGTTCACTGGATCTCTATGAGGTCATACATAAAATCTGTGTTGTGGATTTTATGTATGTGTGAGTGTAGCATTTTTTTTGGCAATCCATAGTTACTTAAAACCATTTCCAAATGTTTACATTCAGTATAACTTTGGTTCTATTACTTCACTAGAATACCACTGTGATATATTAACACTTTTATATATTTATACCTATCTATAAAGTATATACATTTAGAGTGAGCGGACGATTAGGGAGCCTGAACCCTGAGAATGGCCCACTCTGAATTGCATTACAGATAATAGCATCTGGAAATATCCCAGCGAATCACATGAATAAATCAAATCCAAAGAAATTGATAGAAAAAAAGGGTAAGCACATCATATGTTCATAAGTGTTCATTAGCTCAAGTAGAGACCAGTTCGTTCTTAATCATGCGTGGGCCTAATTGCACCCCACCTGCATCCAATTAGAAGCATCTTAATTGGATTAGAGCTTAATCCCTTGTTTGGTTTCTGCTGCGCAGCGCATTACATAGAAAACAGTACAACCTTGAGGAATATTCTCAAGAATAAACCGGTGGAAAGAAACAGATCAAGTAAACGGATAAAGAAGATGCATTTTAACACTTATAAAGCACCATTGTTATTTCACCGAAGGCACAGGGTAGCAGCATCAATCCTTGCATTTTATGGGCAAAAGACCAAGCAATAAAAAGCTGAAAAGGGCCTAAATCAAAGGCCATATATTCACAATCATTTGGATATTATGGCCTTGTCACTGCATGAACCGCTTACAATTTCCAATAAGGCTACAGTAATGAACCATTCATGATGAGCATTTGTTAATGCAGTAATACACATTATTATATTGTTATTATATAACACCACTAGTAAATGAGACCATTAGTGGTAACACTCTATATTAAGGTAATAAGACCCTTATTATGAGTTTATTAATATTGCTTAATAACATTAACAATAGTCTCAAGAATTTCTTATAGTTAATAAAAGCATTACAAACCCATTTATTGAGTAGCGGGAACAATGCATATTAAGGTTAATAAGTCCTTTATTAAACAGTTAATTATGCATTTTGCAGGTATAGGATCTAAAGCGGGAACAAAGCTTATTAAGGTTAATAAATCCTTTAATAAACACTTATTAACAGTTAACTACTAAGAGTACTATATGTTGTCAAGGTTGATAAAATGCCCACATGTTGAGTGAGTGATCTGTTTTGTGCCTCATATCAGATTCTTTAAAGGCTTTTATTTTGAAGTAAAAAAACAAAAAACTGTTCTACTTATGCAAGTGGCTGACGGCTTGATGCCGATGCTTGACAAAGTGTTTGGCGAACGTTTGGATAATTTCCACCGGAGGGTGCGGGTCGGTTCAGTCTGCAAAGGTACGGCACAGGTCGCGTTTCCACCGCCAAAAGTGGGCGTGACCCAGACTGAGCCGTATTGAGCCGTACTTGTCTCACAGTACTACTCTGTTGAGGTACTGAGGCGCCTGTAAGGGTCCCGGCAAGTTTGAGCTACACACACCATCTGTTGATTGGTCGACAGAATCGTCCCTTCCGTGTGACAGGGGGATAATAACAAACAAACACGGTACCCGCGAGGTATTTCTGGACAACGGCGAAAGCTTTGTTTATTGAAGAAAATTTTTTCCGTCCTTCTTGGACGTCCTACATTGTTGCTTGCTCTTTGTTCATTGTGCGTGTTCTTCTTTTTCCTTGGAGTTATTAGCAGGCTACACTGTGTCGGGCTGCTATGAGATCACGATGCTTACGTAGCTGCCGTGGCTATCGCCGCCTGGCTTAAACCCCGCCCTACCATAAGGGTACTGGCGGCGGTGGAAACGCGAGCCGTAACTGAGCTGGGCTATACCGCACCCTCACTACTCGGCTGAGGCGTGCTGGGTCCGAAGCGTACCCACCAGCGGGGGAGGACCATGACGCAGCCGCTCAAATGTCCTCCCCCGAAATGCCCTAGAATAGAGCCGTCGAAGCGGCCACACCCTGTGTAGAGCAGAGTGTAGCGGCTCTTGGCAGCGTCGCTGTAACACACAAACAACTGTTGTGTGGTGTGTGGGCAGAAAGAGCGCCGTCTTAAAAGACAGAGCATCCAACAGGGCTTGAGAGGATCCCTGGATAACCCACACAACACAGTGGGAAGATCCAACCGAGGTGCAAGCACGTGAGATAAAACAGTTTTAACACGTCTACCCATGCAAGAATCTCTTGACCAGTGGGTGACTGAAAAAACAGTTACCTTCACAGCCTGCGGGGCCAGCCGAAACGGCTGCCACACGGACTTTGATAGTGGAGAAAGCCAAGCGTTTCTCCAGTAAGCACTGTAGGAAACCAAGCTCACTGCCCAGCTCACAAAGAGATGGGCCACGTGGTTGTTGTCACACCTCGTAGAGAAAGCGCTCCACTTCACCGCACAGAGGGCGGAAGAGGAAGGCGCTTAGGCACTCTGAATAGTGTTGATAACATTGAAGGCAGAGTCTGCCCTGCAGGATCAACCAATCCGAAGCCAACACCGGGCAGGTGTCCTAGTGGCAGCCGTTTCGGCTGGCCCCGCAGGCTGTGAAGGTAACTGTTTTTTTCAGTCACCCACTGGTCAAGAGATTCTTGCATGGGTAGACGTGTTAAAACTGTTTTTTTCTGACTGAGACCAGCCATGACACCGCTAGTTATGGAAACCACAGAGCTAGACAGCTCTCCGGGGCCACCAGAATGAGGGACAGATCCTCCTGTTTGACCCGCTCCAAAAGAGGATGGATCAGTTGAAGCGGCGGGAATGCAAACATGAGTGCCTGCGGTTTAGGAGGGTGCGCCATTGCGTTTAACCCCCAACGGGGAAGATCCTGATGACTGAGAGAGAACCACAACTTGCAGGGGGTGTTCTCTCTGGACGCAAAAGGTCCACCGGAGCCGCTCTGCAACTTGTTTTGGCAGGGACTGCCTCGAGACATGAGGTTTGCCGGATTCGTCATCATAGACTTCGAATGTAATGACCAGAATGGACAACGACGACCAACTATTAGTCTATCTTCTGTTTTTGTTGCACATTGTTTAAGTCGTATCCAGCTTTCAAGTTGCTAGAATCCGTACCATACCATAATCAAAACTTCTAGTAGTTGACCAATTGTAAAGTAATAGCATGCACAGAGACAAAGACCCAACTATTGGTTCTCTCTTTTGCCATGTTCTTTAGAAAATCGCCGAGTCATGATCGCTTTTAACTCACTTTATTTGTTAAATATCCGGTATGTTATCTACGAAGCAAAAGGAGGGGAATTGTATAAGCACGTGTGGAGATACGCTTAGTAAGGCATCTGATAAATGCGTTACCTGGAGCGTTCTGGCCCCTTGAGCTATGTGTCGTGACTTTTATGAATGGGTGGGCGTGGTCTCCGTAATGTGCTCTGATTAGCTAAGCATGGTGCTGAGCTCCCACGGATACCCATATGTGTACTTGGTGCTGGTCCCTTGTGGCTATGTGTAGGTATTCAAACTTGGTTTCGGGCTTGATCCTGACCTCTCGTAGGTATTATGCTTGTTTTCGTGGCCTTGGTCTCTGGGCTTCTCAGACACCTGGGCTGCTAATATTTCAAGAATTGATACGTGTATGAATGGCTCTACACATGAACGAATGCTTCCCTAGTCGCCAAGGACATATCTAGCCTGATTGAGCTAGAATTGATACGTGTATGAATGGCTCTACACATGAACGGATGCCTCCCTAGTCACCAAGGACATACAGTATTTGGCCTGATCGAGCTAGAATACGCTACAATTTGGCCTGATGCATGCTAGAATATGCTACAATGCTGAAATACGCTACACTTTACCACAGACATGCATAGCGACACGTAAACCAGACGCAGAACCATAAAGGTTCACAACTACATTGAAGAGACTGCGTGGTCATTGCGTTGCGTGAACGTGGAACCATAATCAGCCCTTTACCTATGTGGGCTCCGTCACACCGCCGCTGCGTTTCTTCATCGTAGATAGTTGAAGTACACGACTGGTTTCAGCAATTGTTGAAAGAAAAGGGAGGACGCTGCTCTGCACCTTGCTATATACACTGTGCCATGGGCAGAGCTACCAACTCTCACGGTTTCACCGTTGACACACGTTTTTGCCCGATCCCCCCCCCCCCCGTCAATATTTACACCTGCGTACCCTGCTATAAGGTTTGCATTACAAGATTCTACAGAATCTCACGCCAGCGAAAACCCAAAAGTTGGCAGCCCTGCATGGGGAATGTGGGCGGTGCCCAAGTTGATTGGTGCATAGCCAAAATTTTCAGTGTGCATGAGCATGGGCACGGGACAAGTCCATAAGGCGAAGCCTAGACGGCGTAGCCTACATGAAATAGAACAAAAACTGACAGACAAAAGACTCTTGACAGATGACTCTTCTGGTAAGTTTAAGAATGTAATGCTATAGCAACGTTAGCTGGTTCTAGCTAGCTTTGTTTGCTAGCAAACTTTTTTGGCTGACATTACTTTCTTCCAGAGGCTTTGGCGTGCTTAACGTTTAGCTTATGCTATCATATGAAACTAGGTAACCAAACGTATCTAATTCTAACAGTTGTGTCATGAATCCATGTCTAAACGTCTTAATTGCTTATTGTAACTTGTCTGCTGAATGTCTATTGCGGTCAATGTTCTTTGTGTTGTCTTTATATAACAAGAAAGACCAGCCAGAGAAATTCTCAACCATCCCCTGAAGCCATGGAGATGCCGGACTCGCATTCGTCAGTCAGTGTCAGAGTCAGTTTCTTTTAAATGTTAATGTTGAAGAATATTTTTCATTGAAGTTCTGACGTTTTTAAAATTAAAAATATATTAATATTTTTTAAAGAGCTGTCTTAAAGTGTGTTTTTGTGCTTCAACACAGCTCTTTAAAAAATATATTAATATATATATATATTTTAATATATTAATATTTTTTAAAGAGCTGTCTTAAAGTGTGTTTTTGTGCTTCAACACCACAACATTGTATTTACAGTAGGCCTATAAGTAGTTTTTATTTCATATTTTATCAACCTTGACAACATATAGTACTCATTAACTGTTAATAAGTGTATATTATAGGACTTATTAACCTTAATAAGCTTTGTTCCCGCTTTAGATCCCGTACCTGCAAAATGCATAATTAACTGTTTAATAAAGGACTTATTAACATTAATAAGCATTGTTCCATAGAGCACATTTTACTGCTAATAAATGAATAATAAAGCTGTTTTTACCTAGCAACAAAAAATGCAACAAGACTATTACTAATTATTAAGTTATTAAGCATCAATAAATTGTTAAAATGTTTGTTATAAGTGCTTATAAAAGTCTTATAATCTCACACTAAACATGTTTACTATGTTATTATTAACACTTATAGATAGTCTTATTAACACCAATTAATGTTAATAAGCATACAATAAGGGTCTTATTACCCATTAACTAACGCTTATTACAAGGACCTTAATATAAAGCGTTACCAGTTTTTCTTCTCAGTTTCAGCCAATGCCAGGGCGTCCAGGGCTCTGTGTGTTAAAGTGTGGGGGCATTCCTTAACATGTGGGAGTTGTGTATGTTTCTCTCTCTCCTCCGCAGTATTTCTGTCTCTTTCTTTCCCAGAACGCCTTGTTCCTTCGGGCTGTGTTGTGCTGACCTCGGTCTGGCATACAGATATGTTGAGGTACTTTCCAGTGCAGATTCATAACCATGGATAAAGACTGTAGTTTGACGTAGTTTGATCAGATAATAATCCACAGTCATTTCCTTATTCAGCTGTTTAAAACTCATATTTTGTAATATAACTCCAAAAGTATTAACACGTTACAGGGGTAGTCCTGGATGCAATCCATTAGTTCCCATTTCGTCCAGCAGGTGGAGTGTTAGGATATACAATGAGAAGAAACAATAAACCGAGACGAAAGGACAATAGATGCAAGTTTAATCAACAACAAAAAATTTAAATATTAAGAGGATAATCCAAAAAAGTCCTAATCCAATTGATCCATAAAGGATTGGCATGCACAGTGGATCTTGCCTCAATCAGGCGTAACACGTCAGGGGAACCGCGGTCATATTAAACAACAAACCTACTCCCGATGCCAAGTCAAAACGTCAGGCCTGAAAAGCACACCAGATTTACGCCTGTAATGCAACAGCAGTTGGTCTATGTCCTCCTCACCTCCAAGTGGATAAGGAAGTGATAGGCTGGGACCTCTAACGTCAGTGTTTATTTGGCGCCTGCATTTGTCTCAATGCCGACAGCGTGGCCCTTCTGATTTGTGGTCTTTTTTACTTAATGGATGAGCCTCATCCTCTGCTCAGGGGCCTAGGGAAATAAACCGCCTGAACTGACCCCTCACTCGTCATCATGTCTAATGTGTGAAGCCTATATGAGAGAGAGAGAGAGAGAGAGAGAGAGAGAGAGAGAGAGAGAGAGGGAGAGAGAGAGAGAGGGAGGAATACCAGACTTTGTATGTGTTTTGCTGTTTGCCTACCACAAGAATAGATCATCTTGGCTGTCATTACTTATACTGAAACAGCCCATTATGAAGCGATATCGGCACCGGCCCACGTGTCATTTCATGATGTATGGGACAAGATTATACCCCGAGGCTGTTATCGTCTGAATGTGAAGATACTCCAACAACCTCTTTTAGCGGCCAACACACTCTTTCCTCACTCTGATGGATGGCCTACATCATTCTGATCCTATCTTGTCACCGATATGATGTACTTGTTTTGTTTCGCCGCTCCGATCGGGCCAGTAAAAACGTCCATTGTAGTGTTTAGCTGCTTGGCCTGAAGCCCGTTAGTGACTTTGCAGAGCGGCCCGAGCGCCAGAAGTCAATGATTCCGAGGCAGGCCAGGAGATCCCACGCGTGGCTCAGTGGGTCAGGGAGCCCACCACTGATGGAACTTATAACACCATCTGAAACAACATGACTGCCTTCAGACAGGACCCCTGTTGCCGCGGTAGACCTGCCAGTCCAAGTCCTGTGGTGTTTTGTTCAAATAAAGGTGGATGATTGAAGGAATTATGAACCTAGTCTCTTGATTTATTTATTGATTGATTTACTGCTAGAACCATGCCAGAGAGGCAGGGGCCTGTGCAGCCTCTCAGTGCCAATCCTAATAAATTATCATAGAGCAGCAAATACAGCTCCGGCCACAGCTCCAGGCTACTGCTACAGCTAAAGCTACTGCAAAACCCCCCTGCTAAACCTGCACTGCACGGTTCCTGAGGAGGCAGCACTTTGCTGTGATGTGCCCTAGAGATGGAGCAACAGTGGGTCTGGCCTGCCATTGGCCTGCTGCTGCTGCTGCTGGGGGTGCTGATGGTGGAGGCCGGGGTGGCATGGGGGGGTGAGCTCCCTGGATACCCAAGAGTGATGTGTTTGTAGAACTGGGAATGTTGGAATTGAAAACACTACTGACTGTTTTGCTGCGTGTGTGTGTGTGTGTGTGTGTGTGTGTGTGTGTGCGCGTGCGTGTGCGCGCGCGCATGTGTGTCTTTGCAAAGAGAGGCAGCGAGAGGAATGTATATAAAGTAGCGTTGGAGAATGCAACGGAGAACAGAAAAAGCACTGCCTCCATGTAAAGCACTTTTGGCTCCACGCAAGCGCATAGAATAACTAGCTGTGCATATCTCCACGAGTACAGCGTGTTGAGCGGCACCGCACAGGGGCCCCTGGGCTGAGGGCCTGTGTGGTGGTGAGTGCGGTGGTGCGTGTGTCACCGCCACACCAGAGGTCGTGTCCAACATGAGTGGACAGCTCTGCAAGCCCTCGACCTCCGTGGCCTCTATCGTGCCTCAAGCTGGGCGCCTGCTCGACATTGATTTCTGCACGAGGGCCTCTGACGAGCAAGACACCTTCCTGCGCGCGCGCGCGCGTGTGTGTGTGTGTGTGTACAGGCGACCTTTGTCTAGTGTGTGGCGGTGTTCAGTTACAGCAGCGGATGAATGTTTTAGCGAGTGTGTGTGTGTGTGTGTGTGTGTGTGTGTGTGTGTGTGTAGAATACATGGCGTCAGGCCAGGAACACTGTGGTGTTCCTATATTTCAGTGCAGGGTGGGTGGGTGTTTGACCGGATGGGGGTGGGGGGGGGGGGGGGGGGGGGGAGTGAGCTGAGTGTAAATGTGTGTGTTTGTACTAAGCGGAACAGCGGGAAACGCATGCAGTGTCCAGTGATGTTCTTTTATGTTTCTGATGAACAGCATCATGTCATCTGTGGCCTTGTGATTCTTAGCCTGTCACCCAGGCAGAGGGGACGACAAAATATGCCGTGAATTAAAGTTGTAAAGTTATTGATTGTGTTTGTGTTGCGTTTGCCCATTTGCATTCGATGTCAAATTGCATTTTGCATTGCAAATGAAAGGAGGACGATAATGTCGGTCTGTCTGTCTGTCTCCCTCTGTGTGTGTGAGCGTGGCAGGGCTTGGCTCAGATGTTAATGCACCTTACATAACATGAGGGGGGGGGGGCAGAGTGGGTTTATCAAATATTTACACTTAGTCAATTAATTCCCACGAACGTCATGAATAACACTCAGACGGTAGACACACAGAATGAATGCTCGCTGTCTCTCACCCTCCTTTTGTCTCTCTCTCCTTCCCTTCTTCTCCTTCACGTCGGTGTGTACATCTCACTGCCCTGATAGTGTCTCATACTGAGGAGCCCACTTTACTAATATCAAATAGAAAGACGCTGGAAACAGAACAAAGCACCCTTTAAGATCAGAATACGTTGCACTGATCAAAAAATTGGGAATATGTATGGAGTTTAGGGATAATGTAGACCTGGGAATATTAGGGACGTCACTTTAAGGGGTCCATGATTACTCATCAGTTGAGCAGGAAGTGATATTGGACACCTCCTCCTTGTTGGCACGGCGATGCGCTTGTTTGGGTGTACAGCCCAAACAGCCCAGTTCAATGCAAATAAGGCATCATACCTCTCTCTCTCTCTCTCTCTCTCTCTCTCTCTCTCTCTCTCTCTCTCTCTCTCTTTTCACCTGTTACCTCTCCTCAAGACACACCATCACCATCCACCACCACCGCTCCTGCACCGCATTAATAGCACATGCAGCGAAAATGGGAGACTTTTTATTTTTTTATTACACAGCAAGAACGCAGGGAGGAGCGCTCATTCAGACGGCTATGTATTCCAGACATTCGCTGCTGCTCTCTGGCTTTGATTATGCAGTTCATTAGTCTTTTTTTTTATTTCTTACACTTTTTTATTTCTTACACTGCACACAGGGTCAGCTTGTTGCTGACCCTGGTTGCTGAGCGCCTATAGGAAGTCCATAAAACAGTAAAAGATGTTCCACCATCCTTTTCTGCAGACCGAACTATAAACACCAGATTCATGGCAGTAGACACTTGGCGGTGTGCTCTGCACTCTGGTTCCAAAAGACCTGAGATCCTGGTGTGTGTGTGTGTGTGTGTGTGTGTGTGTGTGTGTGTGTGTGTGTGTTTGTATCAGTGTGTGTGTGTGTGTGTGTGTGTGTGTGTGTGTGTGTGTGTGTGTTTGTATCAGTGTGTGTGTGTGTGTGTGTATCAGTGTGTGTGTATGTGTGGTGTGTCAGAGAGAGGTTGGGATACCGCCATGTTAACCATCCCCAAGTCCTCCTCGCCAGCATCGTTATTATCTGTTGTTCCGAGAAAACATATTAAACTCTGGGGGATTGTTTACGCCTCATTAATACAATCCTCTGATTATTTGTTCCTGAGTCTCTTATCTACAGCAGGCCTAACCTCCAGCCCAATCTCATTAGCCACCAAGTAGCTTTATGCTAATTTAAAGTGCCTGACGCTCGCTCTCTTTTAGCGATGCCTCATTGCCGTCAACGCTAGTACGATGGATCCATGTTGTCTTTCCCCTTGCTCAATAAGGCTGATAATCTCGCTTGCTTGATTGCCAGAGTGCTAATTACAATAGCGGGTGCTGGAGTTTAAAAGGTTGTGTGTAGGAAGGGAGTCGCGCGCCGTGTAGCATCGTATGGCCTTAAGTAACCAACTCTAGATATTCCACCAGAGAAAGGGAAATAAAACATGTTGTTTTTTTTCCCTTTCCTTCCTCTTTGAGTCGTGATAGACGGAGCGTGAACGACCGTTCCTGTTCTGTTCTCTTACTTCAGTAAACCCACTCTTTGTTTTCTGGGAGGCAAACCAAACAGAACAGCACTAAAGCGGCCGAATATGATTAACTATTTATGAGCTCGGCTACACTGCACCGCTCGCACCGATGCGGGGAGACCCACAGTGGACGGTGGGAAGGTACAGTAGATGGAAGATTACTGCCGGCCATTCAGAATGTGTGGCATGCGTTATGAAGGAGACCTAATGTCCTCATCGCAGCCGGGACAGCCGCTGTCTCACGTCTCAGCCGGAGCTGTCTGCTCCTAAAGATCTGCTCCAGGCCGGCCCTCGACTTATTGCACTCACTGGGCAATTTGTGTGTGCGTGCGCGCGCGCTGCGTGCGTGCGTGTCTGCACACGGCACCCTTTCCCCCTGCCTCTGCACCAGTTCACTGGTATCATCACTGTCCCGGTGAGATTAAAAGCAGCCGTTTCCTCCTCATCTGGGAGGGAAAAACAAACAAAGAAACAAACAAACAAACAACATGGAGGCCAAAATCGGTGAAAACACCGTCAGCAGGACAGAGAGAGAGAGAGAGCGTTCGCTACCCGCCACCAGCCCCCTCCCAGGCATCACGGAGCGCCTCGCGGGGCGGCCGTACCCTATGATTAGCGCCACACACAGCCGCGTGCACTCGGAGGCGGAGCCGGAGGTAATGGTTTGAGGCTGACACCGCCGCGGCCCGGAGCCTCGGTAGCTGTCGAGATGTTCTCTCCTGCAGATGTGTAAGAGACCGTCTGTGGAGAATAACACACGCTGCACAACCTCTCGAGCGTTGCGAGTTTTTGAACGGTGTGTGTGCGTGTGCGTGTGTGTGTGTGTGTGTGTGTGTGTGTGTGTGTGTGTGTGTGTGTGTGTGGGTGTGTGTGTGGGTGTGTGCGTGTGCACTCCGGAGGAAGTGGAGCGTTGGAGGAGTTTTTAAACATGATGCGTGTGTGCGTGTGTGTGCGTGTGCGTGTGTGTGTGTGTGTGTGTGTTTGTGTATTTAAGTGAGTGAATGTGTGTGTGTGTGGGTGTGTGTGTGGGTGTGTGCGTTTATCATAAACTATCATAAACTATTTTGCCCAAGCTGCGCCTTTCCAAACGTGTGTGTGTATGTGTGTGTGTGTGTGTGTGTGTGTGTGTGTGTGTGTGTATGTGTGTGTGTGTGTGTGTGTGTGTGTGTGTGTGTGTGTGTGTGTGTGTGTGTGTGTTTGTGTGTGTGTGTGTGTGTGTGCGTGTGTGTGTGTGTGTGTGTGTGTGTGTGTGTGTGTGTGTGTCTGTGTGTGGTATACGGTATACGCACGCGCGCACGCCTACGAACACAACGCAGTCTCCTCCTCATCATCTCCAGGCACACTCTGCACACAACACTTATTAATGCAATCACAGGCTGTCATTTACATGCATTATCATATATCTCACATGGTAAGGCTGCTAACAAGGTCACCATGGTGAGCAGCCGCACTGCAACGCCGGAGAAACAAGTCTTACACCTGTTAACATGCAGACCACTGCTGCAGTGAAGGGACAGGTGTCACACACCGTCGCTCTCTGGCATAAATTTCTTTCCTTTCTTGCCCCCCCCCCCCTCTCTCTCTCTTCTCCTCCCTCTCTCTCTCTAGCTGTCCCTCCTTCTACTTGCCCTCCCTCTCTCCCTCTCTCTTTTTCTCGCTCTTTAACGTACTCCCCCATCGCTCTTCCCCCCCTGTCTTTTCCGCCCTCCTCCCCTTTCTCTTTGCCCCCTCCCTCCCTCTCTTTCCCTCACGCTCACCCTCTCCCCCCTCTCCCCCCTCTCCTCCCTCCCTCCCTCCCTCCCTCCCTTCACATCCCTCCCTCTCCCTCCCTCCCTCCCTCCCTCCCTCACCCTCTCCCCCCTCTCCCCCTCTCCCCCCTCTCCCCCCTCCCTCTCTCTCCCTCCCTCCCTCCCTCCCTCCCTCCCTCCTTTGTTCTCATTCTCCTAGCAGACACCTGAGAGTGCACAGGTCTCATTAGGGGCCCTAATTGCAGGTTATGCCAGAGAGGAGGTTGCCCTTTAATCCCTCTCTCCCCTGTCTGGCCTCAGACACTCTGACAATGGAGCAGCCTGTTTAATCCCCCCACCCCCCCCCCCCCCCCCCCCCCCCCCGACCCGCCCCTGCCCCCCCACCCCTCCCACAGGCAGGTGACATGCCTGGGAGACGGAGTGAGGGGAGGGCTTGGTAGAGCAGACCGTGCTAGGGGGGCCACTTGGTGGCCAGCCCCCAGTGGCTGGTGGAGGTTTTCTTTTCCTGTATGACACGATGTCTAGCCGTCCCCTTTCTAACCACTCTGGCTTGTGTAGCTTGTTCAGGATGGTTTGGGGAGGGGGGGGGGGGGGATGGGGGGATTTCCCCTGGAAGAAAAGAGGCGCGCCTTCAAACTGCAATCTGAACATTAGAAACGTTGGCAAGCTTATAAGATGCGTAGATCATTGAACCATGGAGTGGATTTGTAGACGCATATGAACATGGTGGAGGCTCTGGTGGTGGTGGCACTACTTCAGGACCCAGCGGAGTGCGTTGGCACCTACAAACAGACAGGCTGAAATGGGATTGAAATCACGTTCGACTGTACAATGTGTGAATCCTCACGTTTTCACTCATACGTGTGTGTGTGTGTGTGTGTGTGTGTGTGTGTGTATGTGTGTGTGAGTTGATGCATGCAGGTGTTTTTGTTCTTGTGTCACCTCGATGCCTGAACACCGCCTCCCCGTCACTTGACTGCGATCACCACCCCCCCCACCCCCAACCCCCTCAACCAGAGCTACAGCTGTCACGTGGTCCTCCTCTCTCTCCATCCATAATGTACGAGCGCTGCCACGCACACACATACACCCACCCAACAACACACCCACACACACACACACAACATGTCAACCACTTACACCGCCAGCTCCTGTTAAATAATCAGAACTGACAGTACTGGGTGGGGAGGAGTGCAACAAACACACACACACACACACACACACACACACACACACACACACACACACCGCAACCAAACCTCAGGTGAGTACATAGCGACCCGACTGAAGAGCGGTGTGGTTGTTCAACAGGTGAGGGGTGGTCTCAGAGCTAGCCGGTTAGCGTAGCATCACACGTCCCAGTCGTCACATCACTTAGTGGCCATCATAAGGAGTCTTTGGACCGGAGCTGTGATGGGCTATTGTGGTATTGTTGACTTGCTGTGTTACGGCACCAGTGTTATAACGACATATTTCTTTTGATTTGCGGTGTAGAAATCTTGGTAACACTTTATGATAACGATTAATGACCATTAGTTGATGCGATAATAAGCATTCATTTAAAGTTAATTCACAGTTAACTAATCTCTATAAACATATCTAAATGCATATGCATGCAAGATCCGCAGACAACGGGACAAGATGTTGACGTCGGAAACGTTGTGGTTTCGGATTGTATTCTGTTTGTAGTCCGACTGGTAATAACCAATCACGATTGAGTGGGCTTTGGTTGCGTGCAGGTAAATAGTCTATGTGGAGAGCAGCAATCTCTGTTCCTATCAGCTCTGGCTATGACAACGATTAGGCTTTTTATCAGCTTTCAGTTTATAGAGATTAAAACACCTAACATAAAAATACCGAAACTATGACCAGCACATAGAAGAGGAATGCTTGGGCCAGATATGCGTTATCCGTTATCATGCTACACCAGATTCCCAGAAATAATAAATAACTACTGCCCCGTTGTCCGCAGAGGTAAACCAGGGTCAGACGATAGCCCATGGTTTCCGAGATTGACAGTAAACTATTGGTCTAGTAATCATTGACTAATGGTGTTCAAGTTTACTAAAGGTATTCATGTTCACAAAGGCAATGGTGTTCATGTGAACTACTAAGGTATTCATTTTGACATGATGGTATGATGGTATATAATAACGCTTTCCACTGCATTAACTAATGTTAATTAATGGTTAATTAATGTGCCCTTATGGTAAAGTGTTGTGTTCTGAAGGCTCTCTCCACTACACCATGTGAATTCCTCCTCTGTTAATGACATCAGCATGCACCTCCCTGCCGGCAGAGTGTGAGGGGAGTGATGCGTAGGAGGAGGAGGAGGAGGAGGAGGAGGAGGAGGAGGAGGAGGAGAAGTTCTGTCTCTCCGTGTCTTCTCTCCGTGTCTCTTGTGGCTGGCTGCTCGAGGTGGAAGGAATCAACCCCCCCCTCTCCTCTTACCCAGCCCCCTTTACCCGCCCCACCTGTCAGCCCCCCCCCCACCCCCCCCCCCACCCCCCCCGCTGTTGGCTGAATAATTAAACAACACGTTTGAATTTTACTAATATTTCTTCCAGATTTATTTATCACACCCGGGCACCTTGTCGTTGTAGATTTGCATGTTTTGTTCTGTGTGTGTGTGTGTGTGCGTGTGTGCGCGCACGCGCACGTCCGCGAGTGCAGTTCAATTGAGTGAGAATTTACCTTCCCTTGACAAAAATAAGCATAACAAAGCTAGCGTTTGCAACGTGCCTTTTGGGCCCGCACGCCACCACACGCCGCCACACGCCGCCGTCTCTCGCCGCCTCCCAAGTGCGTCTGAACTCTGTGATCAAACGCCACCGTGAACCTAATTCCTGGGCTGTCTGGAGATCGGTGTCTCTCTCTCCCTCCAGGCTTTGGAGGGGGTCGGGCGCCAGGAGAAGATGGTGCCGATGATATTTAACAGCGAGACATCTTTTAATCGCGACCCTGACACCGCCTCCTCCTCTCCTCCTCCTCCTCCTCCTCCTCCTCCTTCGCGTGCTTCCGACAGGCGTGCCGCGACTCTCCTCCGGGGGAAACCACGGCTGGTGTCAGCGCCCAGCCCACACGGAGCCTGTGATGAGATACAACCGGGCCCCTTGAGATCTCAGAAGTCACTGTGAGGTGATGGAGAGATCTGCTTGTTGTTTGTTGTGCGCTGTGTGTGTGTTTTGTGTCATTCGGCGAGACGTTGCTGTGCCGTCGCTCGCCGGCCGGCGTGGCGCCTTCGCGTCCGGCGGTGTCGCGCTCGACTGCGGGTGCGATGAATCGCACAGGTCGTAACCCCGACACTTGGGCCCCGTCCCAATACCGCCCCTATAGACTTTTGCC
>NC_140280.1:13592988-13613462 GCF_964030765.1 Micromesistius poutassou
AGGAGGAGAAGCAGAGAGAATAGATGGCCAACTAAAAGCCCTTATATCAAAGGAGCTTTCCCCGCTCCTTGGCGTATTAGTCAGATGTGCACACCAGATGTTCCCCTGCAGTGGCTGGCGAACAGAGAAGGAGAGAAAGTGTTCTGTGTTCAAAAAATAATTCATTGTTTTTTCATACCTTTTGATATTTCTGTGGAAATGTTACTTGTATATGTAGGACAGCAGCGGTCCGTGATGAAACCATCATGTCTCTCCTGGCTTCACTAAAACCTTCGTTTCCAATTTAATTCGGCAAAATCACTCGCTTGTGCCGTTTCTGCCTAACAGCATTTAGCGTGCGCACATCCGCCGCATACGTAAACAACGGCAGTAGAGGAACTTCGTCTTATTTTATGCTTATTATTAAGTTGTTGTTCACAAACTCCCTTCTTACTGACGCACATTCCTTCTAATGATATTGCTGAGGGATGTTTTGGTAGACGATGCTTCGATCCACCAGACTGGAGTCATCCTTGAAGCTCTTTATTTTGATGAGCGTTTTCCAGCCACATTTTTACCTGAATCATTCCAGAAGGAATGGTCATACCCTTTTTAAAGTGCGCATTTTGAGAAGTGTCTCGCTGAGTGAGTGCTCGGGCAGGGAGGACTCAGCTACCCCGCCCCCCCCCCCCCATTCTCCAACACTCGGTTGCTGCCTTCCTCGGTGCAGATTGGCTGCTTTATTGGTGTCATTTGGGTTTGTTCTGGGGCAGTGAGTAAACCAATCTTCTTGCATACAACCCTGTCTGCAGTTTGCCTTGATTTATGTACAGGGAATAACTGGGTCCGACTTGAGCATCATTTGTCAGCTGTCATTAAGATGTACTGGTAAGGGGTTTCCCTGCTACAAGGCAGCCCGGCTCATGGTAACACAGGGGCCACTCCTCGTTGGCCATTGTGTTGGAGAGTGAGGAGAGAAGGAGATAGGATGGGAGAGAAGGAAAGGGGAGGAGGGAGGGAGGAGAGGGGAGGGGAGAGGAGGAGAGGGATGAGGTGAATATAGGGGAGGGGAATGGAGAGGTGAGGTTAGAGGAGAGGATGGGGAGAGGGGAGAGGAGGGAAGGGAAAGAGAGGGCAGAGGAGGTGAATCTAGGGGAGGGAAGGAGAGTAGAGGAGAGGTGAGGTGAGCAGAGAGAAAAGGAGAGGGGCGGAGTGGAGGGGTGGGATGAGGTGAAAGGAGGGGTGGGGAGTGGAGGAGAGGTGAGGTGAGCAGAGATGAGGGGAGACAAAAGGAGAGAGGAGGAGAGGTGAGGTAGCAGAGAGAGAAAGAAGGGATGGGATGAGGTGAAATGTAGGGGAGGGGAGGGGAGGGGAGAGGAGGGGGGAAAAGAGAGAGCCCATTTTTCTGCTTTGCTGGGTTGGAGGAGCTCCTACAAAGAGCGCTGCGTGTTTCACTCTTTATCATTTCTCATTCCCCTGAACGAGAAGCTCAACGTCGCTCCAGAGTTCACTATGCCCTCTTACTCCCCTGTGTAACAGGAAGAGACAGGCACTTCCTAATGTGCACTGGAACTAGTCTTGCGTGAAACGTGTGTGCGTGCGTGCATGCGTGCGTGTGTGTGCATGTGTGTGTGTGTGTGTGTGTGCGTGCGTGCGTGAGTGCGTGTGCATGTATGTGTGTGTGTGCGTGCGTGGACGAGTTGAAAAGCAAATACATTAAAAACAAATTACAAAACCGCGGCTTGATCGTGTGCCCTTGCCCTGGTCAGGTGATGACACATTGATGTCAACACAGACATCGTCAACAACAACAAAAAGCGAACCATTAAAAAAATAAAACTCAAACACGAGCACACACTTGGGTGCTGTTGTTTTCCACGCAGTCTAGAGAATGGAAGGGACTTGTACTGGGCTTAAGATAGGGAGGCGGCGGGCTGGTGGGAGGATGGGAGAGAGAGAGAGAGAGAGAGAGAGAGAGAGAGAGAGAGAGAGAGAGAGAGAGACTGTCTGTCTGTGCCGGTAGCAGAATGGAGGAGGCCGATCTGTAGATT
This sequence comes from Micromesistius poutassou, assembly GCF_964030765.1. Taxonomy (NCBI): domain Eukaryota; kingdom Metazoa; phylum Chordata; class Actinopteri; order Gadiformes; family Gadidae; genus Micromesistius; species Micromesistius poutassou. The sequence continues at coordinate 13,595,019 of NC_140280.1, forward strand.
TATCATTAAATATGTATTCCTCAGCTCGGGATGCCTCCAAACCCATCCCCTGACATGCCATCGGTCGCCCCCCCCCCCCCCGAGCTAGGAGAGAGAGACGGGGAGAGAGAAACGAATAGGGAAATGAGCGACGGAGGGGAAGACACAAGCGCAGAAGATGTAGCAGTTCAGCGAGAGGGTAAAGGGTATATTTTACCATACGAGAAGGAGTTTCATATTCGGAAACATAGTTAATGTTAGTTCCTGACAAGCGCACGCTGTAACTTCTACATGCTCTCCGTGATGCTTTTCCATATCTGGGTAAAATACGCTCTGATAGCGTTGCAGATTACAGGGATAATACTCGTTAATATCTTGGCTTGATTATAGTATTGTAAGCGGGGCATTTGAACAGCTGCATTGTATTGACTTGACACGTAGTCGAGGGAGCCATTGTGGCTAAGTGTCGACGGAGCGCGCTGACAACCTCTGCTTTAGCTTGTCGTGCTCTCCTGAATGCAGGGGGCTCATAGCGGAGGGCTCATGACTCAAGAACTTGAAGCGCCCTTTATTCCATTTCACACACTTCCATTGCACTTTCTTTGTGTTACGTGTGAAATACACACCCACACCCACACACACACCTGAGCCGTCTGTATAGTATGCACACAAAGTTACATGCACAATTGTCTCCCGAAATTGCTCAGCAATTTAGTTATTTAGACAATTTTCCCATCTGTTTGATGCTTTCAGGGTGGATCGAGCTGTTGGCAGACAGACAAAGCAGCGTGGCATGGGCAGAGTGCAAAGAGCACTGCATGGCTGGGTGTTTTCTTTTGGTGCTTTCCCCGGTGTTGGAATTTACCATCGCAAAAGACGGATAAAATGTGCAAATATGCAGACTGTCAAAGCTGCTATTAAATCACGTTATATGGTTTTTTACGAGCTTCATTCACGGAGATCAGCACAAAAAGGAAAAAAACTGCACCAGCAGCATAACCTTGATGTGAGAATCACTGAACATGGTCCAGGGCTGAGGGGGGCTCTATCAAAGCGGTCAGAAGTGGACGTTTTGTGTCACTGGCCCATGGAGCCAATAGAGCCACGAACGTTAACACAACCACAACCACGGGTGCCAATTCAGTGTTGTTTATCTCATGTAGTCACACCTTGTTGAGCTGTGATATTGTGGGGGAATTTATAAAGTACTTCAAAATATCAAATATATATATATATATACACTAAATGTTTCTCTGATTCTGAATGGCTGCTGTCAGAGCATCAGGTTCACCTCTTTTGTTGCTATTCCAATTTTGGCTATGATTGTTCTCAGCCTTGAGTGTACTTAATAATAAGTAAGGATAAAAGCGAGTGCTGAATGACTTTGACTTTATGTTAAGATAGGAGGTGAACCCAAAGGCAGGGATTATACTCAGGGTAGGTGTCAAAGGAAAGGTAAGGGGGGCGGGGGGAGGGGGAAAGCAGACATAAACAAACATTCAAACAACAAGGAACTGACAAACTGGGGCAGTAAATAGCTTAAACGCGTGGAACACAGGTCAACAGAATTGCTCATCAACACAGGTGACAAACATTTCAACGACTCAGAGGGACTTCAGGCGGTGAGCGGGGTTTGGGGAGGAGCGTTACAGCACATGGAACGTTCCTAAGTGAGCCAAGTGGGGAAAATGGAGGGAGCATGGAGGGCTCATTAAGACACACATCTGAGGATGGCTGGAAAAATATAATATGTGCCAAAAGAGCAGACATGTAACGCTGCTTAATTTATCCTCACAGACTCACGGAAAATTAAGTCCACTTCCTTTATAACGTCACAAAGCCCTACACACACACACCCGCACACACACGCACACGCACACACACACACACACACACACACACACACACACACACACACACACACACACACACACACACACACACACAACCACACACACACACACACACACAATTGCAAAGCAGCACTTTAAGGGAGCAGTCTGAAAATAAAAAAAACGTCCCTGTAGAAAACTGAAAACATCCACTTTTTGTTCAGGCCTTAATTAAAGCCCACACAAAAGATCCCCATGCTAGACATAAGAATGGTAATTCCTCTGATGATCCCTGGTGGTGGAGGTCGGGGGAGGTGGGCGGTGGAGGTTGGGGGAGGTGGGTGGAGGTCGGGGGAGGTGGGCGGTGGAGGTTGAGGGAGGTGGGTGGAGGTCGGGGGAGGTGGGTGGAGGTTGGGGGGGGTGGGCGGTGGTTGGGGGAGGTGGGTGGAGGTTGGGGGAGGTGGGTGGAGGTTGGGGGAGGTGGGTGGTGGAGGTCGGGGGAGGTGGGTGGAGGTTGGGGGGGGTGGGTGGAGGTTGGGGGAGGTGGGTGGTGGAGGTCGGAGGAGGTGGGTGGAGGTTGGGGGGGGTGGGTGGAGGTTGGGGGAGGTGGGGCTCACATCGTCCAGACTCAGAGGACAAGAGGGGTGGACCAACCATCCAGGCAAACATGAAACATGTATATTAAGAGGGCGGATGAACGCCGTCTTCCCCTGACGAAAGCGTAACTGTTATTTTAATACTCCCGCGTCCGGTGACTCCCAGCGTGAGGCCCCTGCTACGGCGGATCCACGCTAGCTCGCACGCCCTAGCAACACCAAGCTACACCCGCTGTGAGTAAACGCTGAGAGAAACCAACAGTCGTTTGGGTTTTGTTTTGCTTGCACTTCTGTGCGTTCCACCTTGAGACCCCTGGGTGGACGAGGGATTAAGGGTGCAGTGCCGCATGCTCTATCCGTGGCACGAAGAGTGGCTGCGACATGAAAAAAGAAAACGAACGCACATTCATCGTAGAAAATAATGTTATTGATGCCCCCGGGGGGAAGTGGATTACCCAGGGGGCCCGGACTGGCCTTCATTATTCAGGATGAGGAAGGTCCTTCCAGGTGTAATTATGCAGACAAGATGCAGAGATGGGGCTGTGATGACGGCAGTGTTAAAAGGCCACAGAGTGACAGAGGACCCTCCCTTCCCACCCTCCCTCCCTCCCTCCCTCCCTCCCCCGTCATATTCCTCCAGGGGCAAAGTCTGACTCATCAGGAGCCCCATGGTCGTGAATCAGACACAAAAGGGCACAGTCAACGGTGAATGGAGTGGATGAGTGTGCTGTGTGCGTTGTACACACACACACGCACAAGTTCACTTTTGTGCGTGCGTGTGTGTGTGTGTGTGTGCGTACGCGCAAGTATAGGCCTGTATGACATCAGGAAAACATTTTAATATCCGCTTGAAACCAAACCACAGATGCCTTTGCATAAAAAAACAACGCAGTAAGTTTATCAGTGACTCCATAAAAATAAATATTGCCTCTATCCCTGCATACAGTGTGTGGATAAATACCAGTATGCAAAAACATATAAAAAATCTGTTAGATGTTTTATATGAAGAATAAACAGAACCCATTCAAGAGCTCCGGTATGAGAATAAAATAACCAGGGCTACGCTCACGCTCAGAATTAATAAGGCGCATCATAAAAAGCACTCAAACATGAAGGGGCAGGTGAGCTCTACTAACATGCAAAGCAGTTGTTCTCCAGTGGAGTATTTTCAAGAATATATGATCACTAAATTACATAGGTAGATTACTGTGTGACCTTATTTTATTTTTGGAAAATCCAATCAGCTGTCTTTAAAATCAATGAAACACATTGGGTATATTTTCTCAGCATATTACATTTTTTACCAAATTGAGTCAATTTCACTTCAATTTCCTTTTTTTCTTTTTGTTGTTGTTTTAGTTGGCCGAGCGGCAGTGCGAGACGACGTGATCCAACCTTCGTACCGAGCCGTTAGTGAGACAGTTAAGGTCTTTCTTGCAGATGGAGACAGACGGCGGCTGATGACGGTAGACATTACGCATTATAACTTAACGGCCATGTTGCCGCTCTGTTTCGAACCCTCCATGCCATAAATAAAATGCATGCAGATGCGGACCCATGCATAATGCATGAGAAAAAAAACATGCAAATGAAATCAAGAAAATGCGCAATATAGGAGCTTATAGGATAGTATTTATAGAACCCAGCGATGTGAGATTGGAAAATGACCGGCAAAAATACTCACCAATGGAGCAATGCAGACGCACACAAACACACACACACACACACACACACACAAACTAAACACGCACAAAAACACTTAGTACTTGCTTGGCTTGCACCGAGCAAGTAATGACTTACACAACAATAATATTGGTCTCATTTAGGGAAATATAACATTTAGGGTGATATTCATGAGACCACTGGGAGTAATACAATTTTAATTCCATACGGTGTGAGGGTAATGGGAAACACACACACACACACACACACACACACACACACACACACACACACACACACACACACACACACACACACACACACACACACACACACACACACACACACACATACACACACACATTTCTGCCAACTGCATGTTTTTCCGGACAGGGATGAAAGGAAATGACCAAAACAAGCACCCTGTGGTTTTGCTCTGGGCTACTCATGCAGACCTTGGACACTGCAGCTGGTAATCTTATTGACCAGCGACTAATTGGTTCCAATAAACCCCACTCATAAATATTGATCGTCGGCCTGTTAGATATCGACATTTGTGATGGGGTGTATCCTTGTTTTTTTTTCTTATTACTTGTCTCTCTACCCACCCCCCCCCCCCCCCCCTATTGGGTTGCATGAAGAAATAGATTGATGTGTGTGTGTGTGTGTGTGTGTTTGGAAACTCCAAGCGTGTGGATCCATAAGGTTTGGCCTTGGATGAAGGCAGCAGAAAAAAAGATGACTGAATAAATCTAGGGTGCCTGGGGGAGGGAGAGACTTTCCACAACCTGAAGAAGTGGAGATCAGCCTGGGCCGCCATTCACAGAATACTAAGAAAAAAACGACTACTTTATTCTGCAAATTATGCCATTCATCCATCGACCGTCAAATCAATACAGCCTTAATGACATGTGATAGGCTATTACAGCCTTCATCACATCACTCCGCTACATTAACACACGTTTTTAGAAGCCGGTAATCCAATCAGGGCAACAGAACATTCAGAACATTTCCCTGGTGAAATGATGCTCGTAAGAGTACGCTTCATCTAGTGACTCATCCATTGATGACACATAGTGGGACGCAAATAGTTAACTTGAAAGGAATCGAGGGAAATAGCAGTCTTCTGTTGTATTTTAAAGATGTCTGTGGCTTGTTCTTTAATTCATGTGTTTCTTACCAAGAGTCTTTCCAGTAGTATTGTGTTGTCATTAATAAAACTGTTTGGAGTGAAAGAGGTGGGGGGGGGGGGGGGTCTTACTGTGTGAAGAGAGATGGCAGCAGGGGCTTGTGGATGTATACAGTTGTATGAGGTTGTATGGATAAGGGACATGATGGGGTTCTGGACACGCTCACACACGCAAACACACACACACACACACACACACACACACACACACACACACACACACACTACAGCCCACACTCTATCGCTGCTCCGCTTGCCCTTGAGATTAACCCCACACTCCAACCTCACCTCCATACCCCAAAACCCTCCACTCCACCACTGCTGTTGTCTTCCCTCTCTCTCTCTCTCTCTCTCTCTCTCTCTCTCCCCCTGTGTTTCTGATGTAATTGCGGCAGCCAGAAGGGTGAGCACAGGGAACAGAAACTGCAGTGTGAGCTGAACCTGAATTGTGTTTCCTTTTTCGTCCTAATCCAAGGGTAAGGCTTCTGGATACCACTGCGCTCACATCACACAGCGCACAGCTGGCGCAGGGGATCTCTCTCTCGCTCTGGGTCTGGGTCTCGCTCTCTGTCTCTCTCTCTCTCTCTCTCTATCTGCCTCCTCTTCCATTAAGCCGCAGCACTCTTCCCTGTCAAGAATCCTTAATTATTTAACTTTTCCATGTGAACAGCAACCACCGGACACGACAAGAACTGTAAAGCGTTTTCCATCGCATAGCATCCATATAAAATGTATTGAAACAAACAGGTCACCGAATGGTTCTGGGTTCCAACCCCCAACATCCGCAGTCCACCTGCGCTGTGCATGGTTCCTAACCTGGCCTACCTGCAGATTAATAGAGCACAATAAATCCAAAAAAATAAATCTAATGGGTGTGTTTGTGTGTGTGTGTGTGTGTGTGTGTGTGTGTGTGCATGCACTTGATTCCAATGGCTGTCAATCCAACAATACATTCAAAAAGAGCAGAAGAATTTCTTTTTATCGTATTTTTTTTTATTGCCAAATGTGCAGTAGGACAAGGTCACTCTGTACAGAGAAATGCAAGCCATCTGCCAACAAGGCAAGGGTCATCTATGTCAGAACATGCATTAAAGGTTGAAAAACAACACAGCCACATCCGCAGTATGTTAGCTGTGTAACCTACATAATGGATGAAATAAGAGCAGAAGAAATGGAAGGCAAGGTATCCAATTATCTCTCTGTGTCTGTTGTCTGTCTCTCTGTGTATGTGTGTGTGTGTGTGTGTGTGTGTGTGTGTGTGTGTGTGTGTGTGTGTTTTTGTATGTGTGTTTCAGTGAGTGTGTGTGTGTGTGTGTGTGTGTGTGTGTGTGTGTTTGGTTGCATGTGTGTGTGTTTGTGTGTGCATGCTCTCAACCCAGCTCTGCATTCTTTACCCCATACAGGAAAAGGGCGGAGAATCTTTTTTTTAATTTTTATTAGCCTTCAATGCATGCTGAATTTATTATTTCCATGTCTGTTCCCGGAGGCTCGATGGCTGCCTAAGGAGCCGGGAGGAGGAGGAGGAGAAGGAGGAGGAGGAGGGGGGAGGGAGAGAGGGAGGGAGGAGGCGGAGGAGGGAAGAGTCTTGGATACAGACACCTTTTTTTCCTCCATCTGCTTGCAACGTGTGTGTGCAGAAATGCATGAAAGGGAGAAAAGGGGGGGGGGGGGTGGGGAGATGGGAGGGGGGCTGCAGAGAAACTTGGGAGAGAGAGGGACAGAGAGGGGGGAGATGGATGGACAGAGAGGAAGAGGGGTAGGAAGGGGGAAGGAGGGAGAGGCAGAAAAAGAGGAAGAGAGGGAGACAGAGGGAGGAAAGAAAATGAAAGGGCGAGAGAGAGAGAGAGAGAGAGAGAGAGACTACGAGTGCCTCTGAGGGAGAAACTGTGAGAATATTTTTTGGGGGTAGGGGGGTGTTGTGTCGTCATGTTTTCGCGGGCGGCAGACCTGCAGAGAGAGCTCCTGTCTAGTCGTCACGGCAACAAAGGAGAAGCGCTGCCATGGCTTTATTCGTGCTTCTGGAATGTTCCGACACACGCTCAATAGACCCCCCCCCCCCCACACACACACACACACACACACACGCACACACACACACACACACGCACACATACGCACACACACACATACGCACACGCACACGCACACACAATCACTCACTCACACATATACATACACACACACACACACACACACACACACACACACAAACACACAGACGCCTCCATCGAGTGCCATCTATCTCTACCGCTGTCCTGTACTCAGGATGATAATCATAATGATAATAATCATAACAATCATAATAAGAAGAAGAAGAAGAATAAGAAACAGGTAACAAACAACCTTGCATATGCCCAGAGGAGTAGCTCAAGGAGTGGCCAGCCACTTAACCAGCGTTTAACTAACAAAAGACAGTCGCTAAAAGAGCCGCTGAAGTGCTTGTGCCTGACCCTGTCTGACATGGCGTTAAGGAGAGCCAGAGTGGTGGCCTGCTGGCTCTGCCACTACACGTGTTGGCTAGTTAAGCACAGGGCGGGCTGAGGATGTGGGGGAAGGGGAAGAGGAGGGGGGGGGGGGGGGGGGGGGGCGGGGGGACAGGATGCTGATACAGCTTCTCGTCCTGCAGGTCCATAATTAGGATTCGCAGCGAGGCTGTTTCTTTATTGAGGCTTAAGGCTAAGATTCAATTAAATGAAGAATGGAGATGAAAAAAATCCAGTGATCTAATGACATTGACATTGTGAGGACCGGAGCACCTTGAGGGAACGCGTCGCGAAGGGATTTCTCCTACGTATATGCTGGCTTACATCACTAATGAACAATCATCTCTGATAGTCTAGTGGATCAGGGGGTTTGATTTCGGGTTGACGGGTTGTGGGTTTGAACCCCAATTTCTGCAGTCTATGGCATCCTTGGGCAAGACGCCTAGCGCTACCTCATTATAGGCCTGTGCCTAAAACAAAGAATCCTAAGCTTGGTTACATTGGTTGAATAATGTTCAATAAAGGTCATTTACCGTAAGTATCGACCACTCTCGTGTAAAAGGTGGTGAGCGCATTATCACACTCATACATTCAGTGCACACTGCAGTTCATGGTCTTTTATTAACGCGTTTAAAACGGCAGATGACAAGTTTTTTTTTTCTTTCTTTTTTGATTCACACACTTGACTCTTTTCCCTTCTGGCCCACTACTGCTGCGTACGGTTTGATACCGGTCCTGTTTCCACACCTCTGTGGTTTGTTCTTTTTGTTTGTTGTTCTTTTGTAGAAATGTAATCAGTGTGAGCGATCATTCCCATTAAGGGTCCTAATTAAATGTGGAACATGGAAAAATATATAGCCTTTACTAGAGGAGGAGAGAGAGTATTACAACTTGGGTTTTGTTCTTTCTGCTTGTATAAGGGTGCTGTTCAGCTAGTTCTCCATCATGGGAGCCGATCTCATATCGAGGCTCAATGTTCTCAATCTGCTCCTTTTCCTCCCTTTAAGCTTGGACTTCTGACGAGAGGCAAAGAGGATCCCACTCGTGTGAAACCACGCAGAGATCACTTTCAACCGCATGCCCTCGCCCGCGGGGGAGGTAATTGTGTACAAACAGGACGCCCAAAGCTGACGGCAGCAAAACGCACCGGCAAGGGAAAGCACACCTTAGTATTTGGATTGTGAAACGGGTATTTATGACTCAAAACTCGACCTTAGTGACATTTCCAAGCTGCTTTTCTTTATTCTGCTATATAAGGGACACACTTGCGTGTGTAAAAAGAGCGAGAGAGTGAGAGAGAGAGAGAGAGAGAGAGAGAGAGAGAGAGAGAGAGAGAGAGAGATGAATAGAAGGATCTGGGATGACCAAAAGCCCAAAAGACACACATGTCATGTTCATGACTGCAAAGGACTAGTGAAGATGGGGTCCCGCTTCATTTAACATGAAACAGCCTATTGACCCCCTCCAGCCCCACAACCCCCTCTGCCCCCCTCTGCCCCCCTCCACCTCCTCCTCGCCAACCCACCCCCCCCCCCCCCCAACCCTCCCTCTGCTTCAGAGGCGGATACCGACTAATACCCCCTCTCATACCGAACAGAGTTGCACCGTCACGCGCTCCTGACCGGGACCGTTATGCTGACCCGCGTGCCGCTCCATGGCTCCGGTGGCTGCTGGGGGGCGCCTGGAGCCCGGGGCAAGAGGCCCTCTCTACAGAGTGTGGAGGTGGACCGTATTGATCCACACAAAGCTTTTTTTTTTCAGAATATGTCAAACGATCTGCCTCCGGAACAGGCAGCCCTCCATCCCCCCCCCCCCCCCCCGCGCTCCGCGGACAGTCTCCTATAGCCGTTTGATGTGCACATGTACACACAAACTCTCTCACACACACACACACACACACACACACACACACACACACACACACACACATGCATGTTCACGCTATAGACGCTCAGATGCACAGTACACACTATATTGCACACCAAGTATACACACACACGCATGCACGCTCAGATCTCAGATATGCGCAGTATGCGAGCACACACACACACACACACACACACACACACACACACACACACAACACACACACACACACACACTGTTTTACTACTACCACCTTGAAGAGATCAAAAGCTTATAGTCTTATTTTTGTTTTCATCCTGATCCACATGAGCCGCCTCCTCCATATCCTCTACAAACACGCCATCATTTAATTAATAAAGTGTATTCTTCTTCTTATACAATCACCACTCCAATTTACCATTCGCTCTCCCGACGGGATTTCATTATGCAACCATGTGCGACATGCTGGGGCCCTCTTTCTGACACACGCACACAATGTCAGGGACCACCGTGCGTGTCGGATCAGATGCCTCGCCGAAGCAGAGGAGCCCACCTCCCCTCTCGTTGCTCTTGTTTTCTGCTTGTTTTGAACAGAGAGTGCATGACAACGTGTCTCTGCGGTAGGCTACTTTGATAAGAGGCAGCAGCCGATAAGTGTGTGTGTGTGTGGGGGTGGGGGGGGGGGGGGGGTAATTATCAGCGATTGCGATAGCGATCGTCTTCCCTCACCCATTATGGCTGCATGTTACATTAATTCTTCCTTACTTTTCAACTGTTTTGGGATGGGTGATTAAGAGTGGAATGCAGATGATTTACTTACTGTTACTGGCGAGTTTGTGTGTTGAGGCTCCGATCCTGGTTTCAGATCTCTGTGATCCTCCTAAGAGATGGCACACGATACGGCAAATCAATGTCAACCATCGCTTCAGTCATGTGGACTGTACGGTTGTCTATGGCAACTCTTTTTTTTAAATCATCAAATAAGAGTGTTGTCATAGCCTATTACATACTGTCACACGCTTAATTCATGTGCTTGTTGTGTGTGAATGGTTGTTTGTATTTCACATCAGGAACGAGGCTGTCTAATTTTCTATTTTTCATATTGGGGAATGCCAGCTAGCTGTGTGGAAATCTAATCCTGTCTTCACAGCAATATTATCAAAATAGACAGACTGGATAAGCTACCAAATAAAGACCAGACAGTATTAAGGCCATCATTCATAATTACAGAAGTGCACGATTATTCTGAAAGAATATGGCTGGCAAGGCCATGAGTTAGCAGTGAATAAATGATTTAAAAACAGACTACCATGACTGATTATGTTCATTTTAAGCCTACATTATCTTGTAATTAAAAATAAATTCATAGAAAGTCATTAATAGTAACAAGAATGTTAACAGCCCCCTTATTCCATAATTAATTCCAGACACAGGCATAAAAAAGGATTTAGGACTTGGGGGAGAAAACAATTATGGGAGAAAAAAAATGAGATGGTCAGCTACTTTGCATGACATTGAGCTTGTGGTCATGGAAATCCAATAATAATAACATTTATTTATAATTACTATCATAATTATTATGCTTATGATTATTATTGTTATTATTAGTAATAATAATAGTATTATTACATTAGCAACATGTTGTTATACCATGACAAGGAGTATTTGCATGTTCATTTTGCGTACTTTTCAAGTGCACTAGAAAATAACCATTAAATCGTTGCCGGTGCACAATAAAGGGCTACAATGAAACATCAAAAACAAGGGCTTAGTTCTCCGTCGACATTAAAATGTTAAATAATAAGGCAACGTTTTCTCTACAGATGAAGCGTCTTATCCCACCTATACCCTCGAATCCGATGAATAGATCATACGTGGTCAGGTTTATTTTGTAAGTGCACCACCATATGCACTAGGTGGTGCACTGTGTAAGTGACCGAGTTTATAGGTTTGATCATTAGTAACAAAATCTGTTGCTCAGTAGCGCCACTTGCGCTCGCCTGGCGGCAATACCTATCACTCTCGTGTTATTACACCCCTCATGACCACGAACGAGCCAATAGGCTTTGGTAGGCAGAGTTGTCCCTGTGGCCGCCATTAAAGAAAGGAATCCATGAATTCAAATGGAAACCAACAGGAACCGAGGCTGAAATTATGTTGAAAATATCAGCAACATTTTAGGCCCGCGCCGGATTTCGGATGCTTTTAAAGGATGCATTTCGTTTTTTAGGCTGAATTCCGCGATGGAGGAGTAGACGGGACGTTTTTTTTTTTTTTTTTTTCTTTTTTTTTTTTTAAGCAAAGACCGTTTTAGGGCTAGGGGGGAGGGGGAGAGTTGCTTCTTTGCTCTCCTTTTCTTTTTGTTTTATCAACATTTTTGTTATACTTTCCATTTTTTCCTCCGTGCTTTTGGGATGACGACGTAGACAGCGGATAGTCTCGAGCTGCAGCTTTTCATAATTAACTGACAACTGCAGTCGGAAGGTTGTTGAATTAACTCTGCTCCTGCCAAATGTTATAAAAAAATAATTCTGGTTGATTAGCCAGCACATCTAAGAGAAAACACCACCGCAGACTGTCCTTTATTTCCCGGGGAAAGTGCAATGCTGGAATGTGCGACGGAGCAGTGAAAGGATGAGTTCTTGTTTTGTACCGAACGGGGCCAGCTTGGAGGATTGCCATTCCAATCTATTCTGTCTGGTAAGAGATTTAAAACTAAAGGAAAGCAGCCATTTTTAACTAGCTGAAAAGGGCTAAGCTAACGCTAGCCACACAGGCATAGTTGATAGCAGCTTAGCTCCCAGCAGCAGGCTTACGGCCTGTCGGGCTGACAGCACTGTTTCCATGCCGAGTTCAGCAGCACTTTGGAACACACTTTTAATGCATGCATTATAACGCCGCTGCTGACACGTTTTGCAGTGTCCCTGTAATGACGTGGTCGCCGGTTGACATTTGCCAATTCTGCAGCGGAGACTGCTAAACGTTTGATCTTGCAGAACTGTGCACACCGTCGGCATTTTTCTGCCAAACGTTCCGTGTGTAACCGCGTAATAGCACTCCTACGGAGTGTGCAACTTTGCCAGTTCTCGCATGCAAAATTACGTTTGTTTCGGGCAATACGAGGACACTTGTTTTTATGTGTTGCCAAGCTTGTTACATGCTCATCATGAACGCCATTTGTGTTATACTGGAAATGCAATGTGCTTGGACAGTAAGCCAAGATGTTGTTTGTAAATGGCTTCGTCTCGTGTTTGTTATGCACGTTGCATCAGTTATACGATCTGGGCTCTGGCCACAGGCCGATTATACTATCTCTGGCAAGCATTCTGGGACAGTGGTTAATTATAAAGGCAGTGGTTGTTTTTACATTTCTTCGAACAGAGAAGCATTGCTCTATTAAAATTGTATCGCATTCACTTTGCAATGCAGTGATTATGCATGCGAGCAATATAACAGCTGACCCCAAATGTTGACACCTATGGCTGGTTAAGTTACCAAAATAGTTGTGGCTGGGCTCCTAGCGCTTCCTTTAAAAATAAATAAAACCGCCCTATCCCTGTCGAATGTAGCGCGGAGCTATAGTGTTCCTGGACCGAAGACCTGCTTCCTTCAACGTGACTATTAGGTGTTTGTTACTCCAATCAATTGGCTTGTCGTCAGACTTAACTACAGGCATTTTCCCTGGAAGAGAAGTGAGTCGAGACTCTGTAGTCACCATGCAGGGTCTGCACGGCCTCTCTGACAGACATTTTCCTGCCCGCAGAGACACTAAGCAAAACACCACTGTTATGTTATGACTCATTCACAGAACAGACTCCACTTTGTGGTTTTATGGCGAGAACAGATGCACATAGCGATGTGGTGCTTCAGCTTTTCTCACTCTCTCATTGATTTTGACACTTGTGTACTTTTAAGATACTACTTCATGCCCTCTTTATATTACTTACCTGGTTATAAATAGGCCTATAACCACATTTGGGTGAATACTTTTTTACAACGATCAACTTTACAAAACAAGCTCTCAAGTAGCAGTTCTTTAAACTAGGCTGAAAAGCAAAGTGAAACCTACACGTGATTTTTCAGTGCCAATGACAATGTGCAGTACAATGCAAACAAAGTGAAAGGCCAAACTCTTTTTGTGTGTGTGTGTGTGTGTGTGTTTGTGTGTGTGTGTGTGTGTGTGGGGGGGGGGGTTTAGGACAGTGTTTGAGTAGCTCCACCTGTTGCTCGTGCCATAACTTGAAGACAGACAGGAAGGCAGCTGTTTGTTTTGTCCGTTGCCCTGAAAATAAAATGCTCAACCACCACAGTGCCCAGATGACAGTTGAGCAGCTGGCAGTGGCAACGTGTCATCACTCTGCGAAAGTCGACCACATTTGCCCCCTCCCCCCTCATCCTTGAGACAACATCCCAACTCAATCAAAATGGCCTCAGTCTTAAGTTCCCCTCCGACACTGATGCGGCGACGCGGTTTTGCTCCTAGCTGGCTGAAACAGAAAAGAGGCTTTGCCTTTGCCCGCTCTGCTAAAGATGGGAGATGTGATTCAGTTCAGTTGACGGCTCATGGCAACCTCTCGCTGTGCTGCCACTAGACACACTGGAGAGGCACTCTAGTGTGCTATCCAACTGTAAATGTATAGGAATATATGTATATATATATATATATAAACAGCAAAATTGTTTTATTTATAGCACATGTTCATGCGTGAAGGATATTGAACTGCTTCATTCACAGTATGGGATCTACACACAAAATCCACACCCATTAGGAAGACACGACCACTGAGACTTTTGACTCCCTCTTTCTCTCTGTTTATGACTCTGTTTCTCTCTCTCTCTCTCACTCTCCCTCTCCCTCTCCCTCCCTCTCCCTGTCGCCTTCCCTCTACCTCACTCCCAGAGCACACACAGGCTGCCACTCACTTATTTTGAAAGGACGGACAGAACAACTGTGCAAGGCCCATTTATCCTTGATAGAGCAATCTGCTACTTGGATATTGCCCCTGATGTGTCCCCTCTTTAGGGCGAGGGGCTCTGGCAGAAGCCGGCATAATGTGTAACTCTGCCATTACTGTCGACCAATAACTAATGGATCACCTCTGATTGAATAGTGACCTCCCAGCGATGACTCATGTAAGTGCTTTGCAATGTATCTTTATCCTCTGCAGCACCAAGGTTGAGGCTTCCAAGTCTTTGTCACGGCGGTCATTAGTTCTTCCGAGGGCAGGTCGCGTCGGTGCGTAGCCTAACAATCACCCGGGATAAGGCAGGCCTGGATGATGGCCAGGGTCACGGAGAAGCAGAAACCTCAGGTGTTGATTGGTTGCCTGGAAGAGGGGCGGGTTGAGCGTTTCTTTATGTTTAGGTGTCATCGTAATCGTTTGTCAAAGTGAGCGGAAAAACAGATCCACCGTTGGACAAAGACTCTTAAGAGGAGGAATGTTGTGGAAGGTGCGTTTTCGGAGTTATCTGTAACTGATAACGATCACAGTTTTCTCTTGACAGATAATTCAACAGTCTTCTTTCTCCAGGGAACCTATAATGGTTGCCGTCTGATCGATCGACGCAAAGGCTACGTAAAGAAAGATGTTTGGGCTCCGGAGGAGCTGTCTCCATCCAGCGATATGGTGACAGGATCATTTTAATCAGCGTTTTAAGACTCTGCTCTACCGATGAACCCCAGTGGTACCTGCGGCGTGCATCCTTACACGTTGTCCCGTCTACATTGTGTTCACTGTGTATTTAAGATGTTGGCAGCAGCTGTTGGATGACTTG
This sequence comes from Micromesistius poutassou, assembly GCF_964030765.1. Classification (NCBI taxonomy): domain Eukaryota; kingdom Metazoa; phylum Chordata; class Actinopteri; order Gadiformes; family Gadidae; genus Micromesistius; species Micromesistius poutassou. The sequence goes on from NC_140280.1 coordinate 13,610,380, forward strand.
TCACCACAGGTTGTACAGCGCCAGGTTATTGTTGTTCGTGCATCGTGCATCATGCCACGAGAGTTGAAATGAAACCATCAACATCGTATGAGCCGGTGAGAACCTTTGGGATGGGCTGATTCTCAGGAGGGGATTAAGGCTGTCTCGAAGTGAAAGCCGTGTAGCCTTTTGTTTTGATATCAAGCAATAAGCTGATGACGACGTCGGTGAAGGAGCAGTTAAGCTGCCTTATTGTCTTCATTTGAGTGACTTTATTTTGTTTATTTCAATGAAGCAGGCGATATAAACGTCAAATATGAGGTTTGAATAATAAGTGGAATTGTGAATATATAAATGAATCTAATTGGTTCTACAAAGAAATGTCAAATTGAACCTACACATATTGAGCTTATATAAATGGGAATCTCCCTGTGTCAGAATCTCAACACACCGTGGTTCACACCTCACTAAAGTGAGGCGTGAAGAGAACCTCAACGGCCATCTACCACCCATACGCTGGTCCCCCCCCGTCCCAGACAAGTTTCGAGACTTATTTGTACCACTTACCTCACCACTGAGCCACATCGCATCCCAGAACACCACAGCATCTAGTCGTGGTACAAGCCCATGAATACTATGCGCCCACCGGACACAGGAGTACTTTTACCCTGAAACAACAACGACAGCAGCAGTAGTAGCAGCAGCAGTAGCAGCAGCAGCGACAACAACACTGCGTTCTGGGCCGACTTTATCGAGGAGGGAGCGCCACACACAGTCCTTGGCTGTCTGAACGGGAGCCAGTCCTGTGTGTGTCTTGGCCAGCCCCACTATATAGGCTCAGTGTTTGGAGGCCAGATGCCCGTCTCTTTGTGAGCAGCGTGGTAATTGCAGTGGTGAGTGAGAGCGGAGGGCTATTGTCGGAAGTTTTTCCCCGGTTCTCATTTTCAGAGACAAAAGGCAGAGAATGTGTGAGGCTTTTTAAGCCCCTTTGATACCATGGTGATAAAAAAGAAAATGGGACGAGAGCACGATCGAAAGGTTTATTCTCCTTAAAAATCTATAAACATACTGGGGATTTTTTTTTTTGTTTACTCGCAGAACATAAAATGGTCTGTTGAACCAGTCTGTTGAACTTGGAAATATATGGACTCACGGTATCGGGCAGTGCTTTGGAAACAAGGCCTGTCGGTCCTACCTTCCCCATTGTGTGCAGTCAGTGCACAGATATTCTCCTATAGCTCTGCACAGGTGGTATGTATACACTGCAGGCACCCTGTGTGAGACTGCTGCTGCCTGGGAGTGTGAATACCACAGGCTGAACAGTAGTATGTGAACTGTCATTAAAACTGTTTCACTTCTCTTATTACGACTATGGTGACATGACTACTGCTTGTGTTGCGTTTGCACATTTAAGCTTTTCTATTGCTCATGTGGTACAAGGTGCAAGCGCACGTTATTTATCGGAAGTGCGCCTCTGAATTATCTGAGAAGACTTATTATGATAAGAGATTAGATAACTATGCATATAATAAATGCAATCTAATGAAATACATACTCGGGGGGGGGGGGGGGGAAGCTGATATTTACAAGCAATATAACAAATCGTTTTTGCAGCATGCCCTTTAAAACACCTGCAGCGCATGCAGAGAGACTCGGGAGCCTTCCAGTCTGGTCATGGCTTTATTTCAACATGCTGACCTGCATGGCGTTGTGTAAGGAGGCTATAAATATATATCAAGCACAACAGCTCAACATGAACTAGGGCTGACTGGCGCGCGTTCACGCCACCGCGTCGCGGTGATGTCGGCTGACTGGTATGCATGCGTGTGTATGTTTGTGTGTGTGTGTGTCCAGTCCGAGCTTTTGTCTATTGGATGACATAACACGTTGTTGTGATCCGGCTCCGCTCTGCCTGACGCCACCTAATGCTCTTCTGTTTTGACAATTCACCCCCTCACCACCCCCCCCCCACCCCACCCTACCCTCTTCTCCACCTCACCCACCCTCTCCCCCTCTGTTACCCCCCCCCCCCCCCTGCTCCCTGCTGCTGCTCACACCACAAATCTCTGGGCTGATCCCCCCCCCCCCCCCGCGCTTGGCAGCAGGACCACCACAGACCTCTGCCACCGCACTCGGCGGGAAACCTCTCGCTGGAGGGTTGGGGGTTTGGGGGGGGGGGGGCGGGTTGGGTTTTACAGCCTCTCCACTTTATTTCAGATAAGACGCCCCCCCCCCCCCCACCCCCCCTCAGGAACACAACCACACCCCCGACATCAACACCACCTTTTTAAAGTGTGACAGATTAGCCTAATTGGAGGGCTTACGGGACAGCCAGTTCAGCCCCGCTCGGCCCCGTGGCGCGGGGAGAAAGCCCCCGGCGCGGGGACCAGCGTGGCCGCAGCGAGTGCCGGGCGCTGAGCTAGCATCGGGGACAGCTTGAGTGATTGAGATTAGAAAGGCTGAAATGGAGATGAAGACTCCTCTAAGACACAGCGTTTTAGAGTGTGTGTGTGTGTGTGTGTGTGTGTGTGTGTGTGTGTGTGTACGGTCGACGTGGCCGGGGTTGTGATGGCGAGCAGTTGTCGGCGGCAGTGGCACATAATGTTCCTGGTTTAACACTTAATAACCCTGCCTGTGATTTACTGCCTATCATGCCGTTTCTCAGCCCCCCCCCCCCCACGCACAACCCCTCCCTCCATCCCGCCCTGTGTGTTTTGTTCTGCCAATAAAAGCCAGGCATCGTTTATAAAGGGAGACACACCAACAGCACTACCCTCACCCCCCTCACCCCCCCCCCCCCACACACACACACACCCCTCAGCCACCCTTTTCCTGACCTCCCAGCACTCTCCATTAATGAGGATTAAGGTGGTTAGTCCACATTTACAAGCTCTAAGTGTTTTCACCCATTCTATTTGTTTTTTTTCTCTCTCTCTCTCTCTCTCTCTCTCTCTCTCTCTCTCTCTCCCCCTTTCCTCTGTGTTTTCAACATGCTGGAGTCTACATTTTGATAGGGAAAGCTCCCCCCGAGAATGAACACAAACAAATGTCCCAGTGCGTTTTTCATTTACATTTAGAGGGAGCGGGTGGTTTCTGCGTTGACT
>NC_140280.1:13613662-13636162 GCF_964030765.1 Micromesistius poutassou
TCTCTCTCTCCCTCTCTCTCTCCCTCTCTCTCTCTCTCTCTCTCTCTCTCTCTCTCTCTCTCTCTCTCTCTCTCCCTCTCTCTCTCTCTCTGTCTCTCTCTCTCTCTCTGTCTCTCTCTCTCTCCCTCTGTCTCTCTCTCTCTCTCTCCCTCTCCCTCTCTCTGTCCTCTTTTCTCTCCCCCTGTTTCCGTCCTGGAACGGTACAGAGTGTTTTTTTTTGTTTTTTTTCCCCATGCCGTGTCATAAATATTGATAGCGTGGATCATATGGAATATCTCACCGCGAGAAGAACAGCGCTCGCACACCCACCAGCCGTGGCGCCTCGGGGCTTGTAGAAAAACCGGGAGGGAAGAAAAAAAAAAAAAAAACCAGTGAAAGGGAGCGGCGCCACTTAATGCGGCAGAAGACACGCTCCTCTGAAACGTGTCGGGGAGAGGCGGCCGTCATCAGCGGAGGCTAAAGCAGAAGAGACGGCGCGAGGGAGCGGGGGCCGGAGGTGGAGGCAGACTGAGAGGCTGTCTTCGCCGGAGGCCACGTGATCATCTGTAGGGCGACCCGTACTCTTGCCGGCCTGGTCTGCCGCGCTCTCTCCCCCCTCCTCGCGGTCTCTCTCTCTCTCCCCCCCCCCCCCCCCACCCCCTCCGAGCGAGGGCGAGAGACATGTAGAGAGAGTTAAAGAAAGAGAGACAGAGCGACCCCGTGTTTTCCCCACACAGCCTTTTAGACCGACTAACGACTAAGAGCATTGAGGCAGAAGCAGGGATACCTATGAATTGAAACATACACACGCGGGCACACACACACACACACACACACACACACACACTGTGTCAGCCTGTGAATCTTCCCATATTCACGGCGGGTGTGTTGACGGGTTGTGTGAAGGTGGTTGCCATTAGCTACCGTTCAGGTGCAGCAGGGTTGTGTCGGAGCTTTGAGGAAAACAGATGAAAGCCCCCCCCCCCTATTGCACACCCAGAGTGAGTGCCGGGTGGGGGGGGGGGGGGGCAGTGTAATGAAATCGATGGCTAGACAGACACACATTCAGGGTCTCAGAGAGAGAGGACCCTCCCAGTTATTGACATCTGTGGTGGCGGTGTGAGAGGTCATTTCTCTGGATCCCAAACTTTCATTCCGATACACTCTGGGAAGGCCGCCTCTAATCGCTCTGTCTGTCGCTCTCTCTTTTCTTTTTCTATCGGTTCTTTTGCTCTCCCTTGTTCGCTCTCTCTCTCTCCTTATTCTCTTTCCTCTTTCATTCTCCCTTATATCTCTTACTCTGTTTCCCCTCTCTCTCGGCCTCTCACTTTCTACCTCGCTCTCCCTCCCTCTATTAGGGGGATCACTGTTTATGGTCAGAACCTTTTTATAATACAGACGGGTGGAAGATGATAGATGAGAGAGAGCAGAGCTAGAGAGCAGTGGCGCTGCAAGGTTACCTGCTAATCACTTGACTTGTTACTGTGAGTGCTATCTGCACTCTTTCTTGGAGTGCCGGTTCTCAGCTAATTGCCGTCGAGTCTTACTTTGTAATATTTCCAAGTATGCTTCTGTTTAACCTTTGAGGACCTGTGTTTTTATCAGATTGAATACTTTCATATTCATCCATTTCCTTCTTTTATGTTTTGTGCCTTTTTGCAGTTGCTTTGGTCTGAGTTATGTTTGAATATATATCTCTCTCTCTCTCTCTCTCTCTCTCTCTCTCTCTCTCTCTCTCTCTCTCTCTCCCTCTCTCTCCTCAGGGAGAAGATGGAGGAGCTGGTCCATCAGATGGTAAGACAACATCTTTAAAAAAAGAGAGAGACACACACACACACACACACACACACACGCACACAGACTCTTACAGTCGTAATAAGTCATTCAAGCAAGAGATTGAATTTGGCTTCATCTTTATTTGGCAGCGGTGTTGAAGCCTGTAGGTGCTCTGTGTGATCTTGAGTCAGCAGCTTATTGTGGTTACGTTCACTTTCCTAAAAAGCCTTGAATATGAATCAATTAACAAGTGGATGACAGCCTGTCTTAAGGAGCAGTTCAAATAAATGACTTAATGACCACCTAAACAATTAACAATCACATTGTCATTAACGACGTGTACAAAGTAAAATAGGGTAATCACGTGATCACCCACTAACCCTGTGTGTGTTGGGGTGTGTGTGTGTGTGTGTGTGTGTGTGTGTGTGTGTGTGTGTGTGTGTGTGTCCCACAGACTCTCAGCCAGGCGGCGCCCAGAACCGCATCCCTTACACCAGCCTGATCCACGAGACGGACCTGGTGGTGTCCATCAACGACCTGGACAACCTGTTCAACTCTGACGAGGACGAGCTGGCGGTCAGTACAGCCGGGTGGACGTGCCTGCTGTGTGTGTGTGTGTGTGCGTGTGTGTGTGTGTGTGTGTGTGTGTGTGTGTGTGTGTGTGTGTGTGCGTGTGTGTGTGTGTGTGTGTGTGTGTGTGTGTGTGCGTGTGTGTGTGTGTGCGTGTGCGTGTGTGATTGGATCGTTGAAATGAAACGAGACACAAATTACGCAAGTATGCGGTCATAACCATACCTAGAACCGAACCGACGCTGACTTATCTCCGCTGAGGTGCGGGTGGCCCCCGTGGGAGACGGCCCCTCGCTGAGCATGCTGGGTATTTCTCGTCCTCCACAGCCGGGGTCCAGGAGAGCGCTCAACGGGACGGACGACAAGTACGCCTCCAGGGACGGGAAGCCGGGCAGCCTGGACCCCGTGTCCTGCATCAGTACGTGGCACGCACGCAGGCACACGCACACACACACGCACGCACGCACACACACGCACACACACACACACGCACACTGAACTGAGAACTCCACTGAGAACCAAACTCTTGCTCGGCAAAGATGGGGGGAAAAAATATTATTGAACCCGTATGAATATTACCTAACCTGCATAAGAATGTGGTTACAGAATAACATCAATTACGAATCATTCATTTGATCTCGCTCCGAGGACAGCGCCTTCCCCCAGCTGAACGGACGTCCAGCGCTCGGAGCGAGCTCCGCTGTGAAACACGGAGCAACAATTATATTTTCATAACATGAAACGGGAAATAATAATCAAACCATTGGGGACGGGTCGGGACCACTGGCTGACTGGCTGACTCAAATCCTAACTGTTGCCAGGCGGCGCCTTTCAGATATGAGCAATGATTTATGTTTAGTTTGTTTCCACTTGTTCTGTCACTCCTGTCCGTCACGCAGTGGCCCAGGCTCCGCACACACACTCGCACACCAATGCACACGCACACACATGCACACACACACACACGCGCGCACACACACACACACAAATACACAATGCTGCCAAGCTGACCCCTGCTCTGGTCTGTAGGGTGTCTGTCTGGGTGGCTACCTGCCTCTCTGGTTGTTTGTCTGTCTGTCCATCTGTCTATCTGGCTTGTCTGTTTGTCTGGCTGTATCGCTGTTTGTTCTGTTGTCCGTCTGTCTGAGTGGCTGCCTGTGTGTCTGGCTGTCCACCTGTTTGCCTATGTACGTGTCTGTGTGTTCAGCTAAATGTGTCGTGATAAGTGTGTCTCTGTTTCCGAGTGCCAAAGTCTCCTAAATACTGGTCTAGACACAGACCCTCCCTTTAACAGATTAACAGAGTATTTGGGGAAATAAGAACACGGTTAATGTCGTTAAATGTGGAATTCCTTAAGGCACAATATCTGTGGATGTGGGTTTGTCTGTATGTGCGTATGTGTGTGTGTGTGTGCGTGCACACAAGTCACTGAGGATGCTCACACAGGGCTCGGCCACCTAGTGGTGGGCTAGATGGTTTGTCCCAAATTGTGTGTCAGTTCAAGTTAAGGGAAAATATAAATTGACGTTCATTTCTGCCAATCTTTCTTGCTTTTATGTTCATATACAATTACCATAATTGAATCATCATTTAATTAATCAAAATTTCCAAATACATTTTTCATGAAAATCAAATATGTCCTCTAGCAACCACTTTTTAGCCCAATAACATTATAACACGCCTCCACACAGCCGGCCAGCGTGCAGTACATGTTGGGTCACCTTTGTACCATCCAAACCATCGGCCTGTTCTGATGAAGCACAGGTCAATGACATCAACATCTTCCTCCTCCTCCTCCTCCTCCTCCTCCTCCTCGTCCTCCTCCCACAATAACGTTGTGTCCCGACTCTAATATCCAGTTTTACTTTGAAATCACACACCGTGTTATGGAAAGCGAGCTTTTGCTGCGAGAGGGCCATTTCCCCGTTGCTATGGCGCTGCTCACTGGCACCGCTGCGCCCCCTCGGCTGCCAGCCTGCTCGGGGTCGCCTCCCACGGTGGAACAAATCAGTCACTCGCCCGTGGAGCCACAGGTTGGAGTCCGGGCCGAGACACAGACGTACTGCAGCGGTGCTGTGGGGGGGGAAAAGGCGGTGTAGTCACGGGGTGGAAACGGAGCCGCCAATGCGGGATGGAATCACGACGGCTCTTTGGATCTGTCGCCGCGCGGCGGATGAAAGCAGCTACGGCCAATTAGGCACGTTTACAAGCTCCGACGCGCCCTCGTGGAAATCTGGGCCGGTGGAGACGCTGTGGTAGGAAGTAGATGTTGAAGGAGTGTAGAAAGTGCTTGAGACAATAAACACATTGTTGTTGCCACAGTATGCCTTTCAGCAAAAGACACACATTCTACATGCAACCTCTCAGCCTCTTTAAGTGTAGCCGTCAAACTAGAAGCAGTCACTACTGTAAGCCGCACAAATGTTTGTATATGAATTGATTTAATTTATAATGCAGATCAAAATGTTGTTTTTTAAATGTTTCTTTTTTGTTAAGGGAGACGCTTGTTCCGTTCTTCTCGTTCTGGTTTGTTGGCTTTGTTGTTAGAAGAACCGGTCGCTGGTCCAGTGCATTGGAACAGTTTTAAGCCTGAACATCGCGGGCGGTTTGAAACACATAGCTGTGGAGAACTAGAACTGTTTATCCCTCAGAGCATACCACCCACTCGCGAGAAGAGGACTCCATCTTCCTCTTTCTCCTCATTATTATCATCCTATCCATCATGTCATTGGGAGGAGATCTAATCCCATGCCACTCTTTCTCCACGCCTTTTTTCAAGTGTCGTCGTGACACGCGTGTCGATGCATAGTGTATTCCCATACGCTTTTGATGCACCTCAGGTTTTAAACATCGCTCCATGCCTCAGCTAGCATGTTTATTTACTCTGTATTCTTCTCAACGTCTAATACTTGCTCCTCCTCTCTGACTCGCTCCTTCTCCGCCTCCCCCTCTCTCCTCATCCTCCACTTCCTCTCTCCTCTCCTCTCTCCTCCTCCACTTCCTCTCTCCTCCTTCGCCTCCTCCTCCTCCCCCTCTCTCTCCTCTCTCCTCTCCCCTCCAGGCGACCTGCATCAGATGTTCCCCACGCCTCCCTCGCTGGAGCAGCACATCTCTGGCTACTCGCCCATGAACGCCTGCGGTAAGGACGGCAGCGGGGACATCTCCGGCATGACCTCGCTGGAGGCCGGTGGCCTCTTCAAGATGGAGGTGGAGGAGCGCTTCTGCAGCCCAAAGCCCTGCGAGATCAAGGTACGGGTCACCCCCGAGCACGCAGAGAGTCAGCAGCGCTGCTGGTTAAGTCGGAGGCAGTTTTTGTTGTGACTGTTTACCTTTGCTTCACCTCTGCCGTATCGCCTTGTGTTGTTGTTTTTTTTACAAGCGTAAAAGAGATACAATCAAGAGATTGTATAACGGGACGTCTGGGCGGAAACATGACAACCTGTGTTACTGTGAGCTAATTCAGGGATGATTGACAGACAGAAAGAGAAAGATGTGTATGTGTCATTTAATGGTGGCAGAAATTGGCGTACGACAATAAACAATCAAACAATCAAACAATCAAATACGTAGTAAAACAGCTTTAACAGCAAGACCGTTCCCATGATCGTTGTCCTTCAGCCCTCTTCACCTCCTCCTCCTCCTCCTCCCTCCCCCCCCCCCCTCCAGGACTTCTCCTTCGTGTACAAGCCGGAGCTGTGGCAGCCGTTCCTGGGCTGCTCCATGTTCGCGCCCCTCAAGCTGCTGCCCAGCCAGTGTCTGCCCCCCATCAAGCTGCCCGAGGAGTGCTCCTACCGGCCCAGCTGGACCATGGGCCGGGACCTGCTCCACCCGGGGCCCCTCATGACCTTCCTCAACAAAGACGGGTGAGGCCCTAGCTGCCTGCCGTCCGACCCCATCCGTCCCTCAAAGCGCCGCTGCGACCCTGAAGTGCAGTCCCCTGTATTTACTCGCGCAAATATCGTGGGCCGGCACACAAGGGAGTGTGTGGTGTCGCGAACCATGCCGTTTGACTCGCAGGCGCTTTGAAAAGGAACCGGCTTCGATTCCCCCAGCGCCTGCAGGCGTCCCTGAGAGGGATGCTCAACACACTGCACTGATTAATCACACGTATCCAAAACGGTTAGAAGGTCTTTTTCACCGAAACGACAAAGTGGTAATAAATAGTATCATCGGTATTCAGATCCAGTCAAGGTTGATTCGGTGTGGGGGATCGCCTGGTAATGAAAGGGAGGGTATGTCAATATCCCCCCCCCCCGTACAGCGCGGACGGCGTCAGAGGAATGAAGGACGACTCGATAAGAATGCGCTCTTCGCTATTATCTTTTATTGCGCGACACGGAGACGGCCTCGCGAGCTCGGCTCAGCGCCCACAACAGAGCGGGCTAATCGTGTTATGTGTTGAGGGCTGCCGATATCCAGCTCTTCAGCGAGACACAGGCTGACAAACAGAGGCAGGAAGCGCCGTCAGACTGTCAATGCTGACGTGACGGGGTGTTTGGTTGGACGTGTTTGGGTGCTTGTGTACGGGCACGTGCGCAGGTGTGCACGCGGTTGTGTTGACTTTGGTGTGTGTGTGTGTGTGTGCGCTTGAGCGCCCGCGAGCATGTGTTTGCGCATGTCAACGTGGTTGTTTGTTTGTGTGTGTGCGTGTACGTGTGCATGGTTCTGTGCATTTGTGTACACAATTGTTGGTTGTGTGTGTGTGTGTGTGTGTGTGTGTGTGTGTGTGTGCGTTTCAGCCGCAGCTCTTTGTCAATACTCTTCCCGGGCATACATGGCATGTTTGGCTTAAAGTTAACTCACAGAGCGCGGCTGAGTTTTAGATGAGCAGAATATATTCATGAAGTCAGATCACGCGTGTTAATGATTTATACAATCCCAGCGTTGCCACCGCCTGTGCACATGATATAAGGTTCGCTGTGTGTGTACTACCGGCCTCCCGGAGCCCCGTCCTAAGCATCCAAGAGCGCATGATGAATATTCAAACCCACAGTACTTATGTGGCGTCGTTACCACTTTGAACACACCGCTATCAAACTATTTTCCAAACGGCCGTTTTCATTAGCGACCGGCAGGCAGCGTGACTGACTCAGTCTCCTCCTGAGTCCCCTTAAAGGAAACACAATGGCGGCTTTTTTCCCTCCCTCTCCTCCCCTCCCTCTTCCTCTACCTTTTAACACATACACACATGCACGCACACACACACACACACACGCACACACACACAGACACACTCACACTCACACACACACACACACACACACCCCGGGCCGTCTGTGTGGCTGTGTGTGTGACTTGCTTCATCTCCTTCTTAAAGAGCCGGGAGCCTCCCCCCCCACCCCCCCCCACCCCCCGCTCTTAAAGACTTTGCTCCACTTCTCCTGGCTGATCTATGCAGAGGGATGCAGGGACGGACACCTCATTTAGACCGGGGAGGATTCCCGCAGAGCTCAGCTCCGCCTTGCCAGCCACGCGATCTGTGTGCAAGGATGCGTACGCTGGCTTGCCATACCCTCTCTCTCTCGCTCTCTCTCTCTCTCTCTCGCGCGCTCTCTCTTCTGTGTTAATCTCTTCACCCTCCTCTGTGTCTCTCACCAACCCCCCCCCCCCACCTCTCTCTCTCGCTCTCTCCTCTCCCCATTACTCTTTATTTTCAGTCTCTCGCTCTGTCTCAATCTCCCTTTAGTACCCCTTCTGCACGTACGTACACACATGATACGTCACGCACACACACACACACACACACACACACACACACACACACACACACACACACACGCGCGGCTACACACTTGCACACAGCTACCCGAGCTCTGGTCTATTCCTAAGCCTTCCTCCTCCTCCTCCTCTCCGGTATTCTGCTTCATTTCTCATGCATGGCTGCCCGGGGCGAAGCAGGGAGATGAGTGTAAGATGCCCTCCCCTGGTCGAGAGAATCAGGAGCGGCAGCAGCAGCATCAGTGAGCGCCGGGGCGACGTGGGCCCCGTAGCCTAAGCAGTGGAGCACTCAGGATCACTTGGGTTTACCTGTCAAGCGGACACACTCTTTCATCTCCACACCCTCCTCCGCTCACCTATATGGCGTGCCGACCACTCGGTTGAGCCTCTAGCACGCAGGGTCACATCTGTCCCGTTGAGGTAGAAGGTATATTATTGAATGTTTCTTTCATTTTCCACCACCATATATATATATATATATATATATATATAAATGGGTCGTGCAGTGCAGCACGTGGCAACTCTTTGCAGCGATTTGTGACTGTGAGCGTCTGACTGTTTGAGTTTGCGTCACGTGTTAGTCGCTAGGGACAAAGACGGCGAAAATGGAAATGCTCCCAGCCAGGTTGTGTTTTCTCAGAGGTCAAGAGGTCAGAGCGCTGCATCCGAACGGAGTGTACACACGGGCGGGCGGCGGGCGGCGCCACCAGAGAGAGAGCGCGCTGTGTGTTTGTTTGCCGGCGAGTAATTCCCGCCTCGGAGTTTGACCTAGTTAATGTTAAAGCGTATCGGGGGGCCAGAGGTCTGTGGTAAAGGGCAGCGTATTCATGAGCCGTGTCAGGACGAAAAGCCTTACAAATTGGCTGTACACACATTTAAAAAAAACGACCAAACAAGCACACCGCTTTGAATTAATCTGTGTTGTCCATTAAGTGAAAGGCTCGTTTAAATGAATACATCTTCAAAGTGATAGTGAATATATTTTCCTCCAACATACAGTACTTTTACTAAGCGTTTATTACCAATCGCGCTGCACAGGTCAGGGATCGCCTCTCAGCCTTTCTGACCCTCTTGGCCTATTCTGGTGCCTCTCACCCAATATATTACTATATTACTATGAGTCCCGCCTCCCCTTCCCTCCACCTCATTGGCTGGTGTGGCCGCCCAAATACAGTATGTATATGGGCCAATCTCAGTGGGGAAGCCAACATGGTCTGAAGAGTTTCTCAATTTTAGTGCATTTCCTTTATCTCTTAATATCAAGGCCTTTTGCACAGCTTCTACTTTGCCTCCCATTTGTTATCTGTTATTATTATGTTACTCTCTCTCTCTCTCTCTCTCTCTCTCTCTCTCTCTCTCTCTCTCTCTCTCTCTCTCTCTCTCTCTCTCTCTCTCTCTCTCTCTCTCTCTCCCATCCTTAATCTCACGTGTAGGAACATTATGTACTGTCCCACTGACTGCCCCTGTGCTGCCACCGTGTTGGATGACCTATTTACATGCTTGCCATAGAAGCGCAGCACGCCTAAGATGTTATTTGTAGTGCAAGCAGAACTTCGGAGCTTTTCTCCCCTTGAATACAAACATGCATATTTTATTCCCTCCATTCAGTGTTTTGCTATGTTGTTCTTCTTTTATTAATGTATATATTTCCCTGATCCGTTAGTCAACGCGTGCGTCTACTTGACTTGGCCCCATTGAGTCGCAGCGGTTTCATGTGAAATAACGGGAATAAAAGGGAAACGCGCGCTGACCCGATCTCCCCTCTTCCCCCCCCCCCCCCCCCACAGCAACATCCCCAGCGTGGGCAGCGGCCCGGAGCAGGACTACGCCCAGAGCTACACCCCGCAGACGCACACGCCCTTCATGTCCAACAGCGCCCCGCCCAGCAACAGCTGCGCCGGCATCCTGCCCTCCCCGGCCACGCCGCGCTTCTCGGCGCCCACGCCGCGCACGCGCCGCGCACGCCCCGCACGCCCCGCGGGCCCGGCAGCGTCCAGAGCTCCCTCAAGTACGACAACTCGGAGCTGTACTCGCCGGCCGCCTCCACGCCGTCCACATGCCGGCCCCTCAACTCGGTGGAGCCGCCCACGGTGCCGTCGGTGCCCGAGGCGCACAGCCTCTACGTCACGCTCATCCTCTCCGAGTCGGTCATGAACCTCTTCAAGGACTGCAACTTCGACAGCTGCTGCATCTGCGTGTGCAACACCAGCATCGCCGGCGCCGACGCGGGTGTGTACCTGAGCGACCCGTGCGGCGGCGAGGCCCAGGAGCCGTGCAGCTGCGGCTTCAGCGCGGTGGTCAACCGGCGCTACGGCAACGGCTCGGGCCTCTTCCTGGAGGACGAGCTGGACATCGCCGGCCGCGGCTCGGACGTGTGCCGCGAGGCGGAGCGGCGCTTCGAGGAGCTGCGGCGGGCGTCGCCGGCGGCGGCGGGGGCAGGGGCGCGGGCGGGCGGCGAGCAGCTCCCCGAGGAGCTGATCCTGCTGCTGCAGGACCAGTGCACCAACCCCTTCCCGCCGCTGGCGCGGCACGAGCACCGCGCCAACTGCGGCGGCGGAGGAGGAGGAGGAGGAGGTGCAGGGGGAGGAGGAGGAGCAGGGGGAGGCGGGGGCGCGGCGGGGTCGGGTTACGGGGCGGGGGGCCGCTGCGGGGCCCCGCCCTGCATCCGCGTGGAGGAGCGGGACTACCGCAACGACTGCTACATGGCGCTGGAGCACGGCCGGCAGTTCATGGACAACATGTCGGGTGGGAAGGTGGACGAGGCGCTGGTGAAGAGCACCTGTCTGCACCACTGGGCCAAGCAGGACGGTGAGTCTCCCCTCAGGCCTCACTATGGTTTTACTGAGGCTCCAACGACTCCTCACTAAGTCCTCATTATGTCTTTATTAAGGCCTTCACTCAGTCTCCACCGAGTCCTGACTATGTCCTCACTAAGTGTGTATTTAGTCTCCACCAAGTCTTAACTAATTGGCACATGCCCAAATTACATGCATGAGTTAAGTGTATTGTAATTCAGGGATTGGATTCCATGTAGGGTTTTTGGGGGGGGTTAGGATGGGATTCAAACCACTTCTTGATCCAGAACACAGGGGAGTTTATTTCAGGTTCTACTCCGGTGTGCTGTGCGATAAGAAAGAGCATGAGAGCAGAGTACGGTGCCTATACGATTAGGTCATTTTTATATTACTACCGACGAGGTTGCAGTTGTGGGCCTAGTTTGGCGCGTCACAACCTCACCGGTGCTCCGTCAAAACAAGCTCCTCCCCTGAACCTGGAATACATTTGTCCCTGTCTACGTTTCGGTAGATTTTTACAATGTATCCCGGTTGCTGTGTACACACTCTGATCAAGTACATGTAGAAAAGTAACAAAAGGGGTGCCCCGGTGGCGCACTGGGCTGAGGCGCGTACCATATATTAGGCACAGTCCTGATCGCAGAGACCCAGGATCGAATCCGGCCTGGGTCATTTACTGCATGTCCTCCCCTCTGTCTTCCACACTTTCCTCTCTGTCTCTCTCTATAATAAAGCTTGAAAAATGTAAAAAATATATCTTTAATAAAAAATAAAAAAAAAAGTAACAAAACAAATCATGTTCCATCGTGGCCCCCCCCCCCGGTCCCACTCACTCTCCGCCCCCCTGTCTCCCCCCCCCCCCCCCCCCCCCCCTGCAGCCGTGGACGCCAGCGCCCTCTGCTCCCAGGACGTCCTGCGGGTGCTCATGTCCCTGCAGCCCGTGCTCCAGGACGCCATCCAGAAGAAGAGGACGGTGCGGTCCTGGGGCGTCCAGGGGCCCCTCACCTGGCAGCAGTTCCACAAGATGGCGGGACGGGGGTCCTACGGTGAGTTGGACCCGCGGTTTTGCAGCGGCAAATTTTATTTTATTTCTATCCATAAAAGTATTGTCGGGGGCGGAGGGAAAGGATAAGGCGGGGGATGGCATAACACATCTTTTATGAACGGGGTTTCAAAGTGTTGCACTGACGCTGACCCCCCCCTCCCCCCCCCACACACCTTTCATACACTGTCTTTATTACCCCATCCGTTTGCCTTTACGATCAGTTGTAAAAAAAAAACAACCGTTTTTTTATTTTATTAGTACTTTTTTTTTTTTCAACGACATTCCAGATGAAAACAATACTCTTAATCTGGAATGTCGTCGAACGTTCCATGCGGTATACAATAGGACGCTCCTTTGGGACAATGAAGTTAAATCTTCATCTTATCTCCACCCCCCCCCCACCCCCCCCAACAGGCACAGACGAGTCCCCAGAGCCGCTGGCCATCCCCACCTTCCTGGTGGGCTCCGAGTACGACTTTGTGGTGCTGTCGCCGTTCGGCCTGCCCTACTGGGAGAAGCTGCTGCTGGACCCCTTCGGCTCCCAGCGGGACGTGGGCTACCTGGTGCTGTGCCCCGACAGCGAGGCCCTGCTGGCCGGAGCCAAGAGCTTCTTCCGGGACCTCACGGCGGTCTATGAGGTGGGGGACGGTCCACTAAGTAGGACTTGGAAGGGTTAGGAGGGTCACCTCGTCGCCTTGTTTATTTAGAGTCACGCAAATATATCCATAGTGTTAAGTAAGTCAAAAAAGATATGACGTGTAGAAATACATACATTACAATATACATTTATTTATGTTTTGGGAGTCAGGGAAGGATACGTTTTTGTGTGAGGTGTGAGGACGCTTTGTAAAATGTCCCTTTTATTCCTGTCACATTTGTTTTCGACACTCTCAACCTCTTGATAGTCCTGAGACTAATTGTGTTGTTGCATCTGCTCCTGTGTGTGTGTGTGTGTGTGTGTGTGTGTGTGTGTGTGTGTGTGTGTGCGCGCGCGCAGTCGTGCCGGCTGGGCCAGCACCGGCCCATATCCAAGGGCCACGCGGACGGCCTGGTGCTGGTGGGCAGCGCGGCCCAGAAGCAGTCGGAAAGGCCCGTCAGCGACTGGTTCCTCAAGATGGCCGGCAGCAGCGAGGCCTTCTCTAAACTCAAACTCTATGCACAAGTGTGCCGCCACGACCTCGGTACGTCTGGGTCTGGTCCCTCTGTCCCTCTGTCCCCCTGTCCCTCTGTCACTCTGTCCCTCTGTCCCTCTGTCCCTCTGTCATCCGCTTATCCGGGGTCGGGTCGCGGGGGCTGCAGCTCAAGCAGGGGGCCCCAGACTTCCCTTTCCCCGGGCCACATTGACCAGCTCTGACGTGGGGGGGGATCCCGAAGCGTTCCCAGGCCAGTGTTGAGATATAATCCCTCCACCTAGTCCCGGGTCTTCCCCCGGGATCTCCCCCCCCACTGGTCGTGCCCGGAACACCTCCCAAGGGAGGCGTCCAGCGGCTGTCCAGTGGGCATCCTTACCATCCTTACCTTACGCCGGCCTCTCTCTGTGTGGATACGGACCCCGGCGCTCTTGGTTGGGCTGTGATTGAGAGAGGCTGGTACAACACGGGCCTTGAATGTTTTTTTAAGTGTGAATCAAGTGGGAGGCTGGAGTGCCGTAGGGCTACGGTTCAATTTCAATAAATGTGTTATTTCAATATTGTACGCGTTGCTCGTGTCAAGAGGCTGACGTGCGCGCTCTGCTCTCCTCCCTCTCAGCGCCGTACCTCGCCGCACAGCCTTTGGACGGCTCGCTCCTCACACAGCCCAACCCCCAGCCCGCCTCCACGCAGACGTCCAGCGCCTCCTCCTCTTCCTCCAACCCCTCGGCCCCCGCCGCCAGCTCGGCGTTGCCCAACAACAACAGCAACAACAACAACAGCGGCGGCGGCGGCGGCAACGGCTCCAGCAACGCGTCGAACGCCGCATCCGGCCAGGGCCCGCCGTCGGCCAAGCCCGGGTCCTTCCCTCCCTTCGGGGCCCCCGGGGCCGCCGCGCCAGCCACGGGGCCGCAGGCTGGTTCCCAGAACGCCGGCATCTCAGGGGATAGCAGCCAGACACCGGGGCCAAACGAGCCCCTAGAGAGGTACGGCGGAGGGCCCTCCCAGGGCCACAGTAATGATCATCATAGTAAAGCGAAACCGTCACAGTATAAATGGACCCTAAACCCTTAAGGCCCGTTTCCACCAGACCCGTCTCAGAAGCGGTGGGGCAGGCGAGCGGCTGGGTTCCGTACCGTGCGGTCCACACTAGAAGCGGTCCGGACACGTTCCGGCTGAGATGATATTATGGCTCAGCGACGTCACAATGTAGTCCCTCAGCAAGACGCCAGCCCGCTCGTGGCACGCTCGCGACACTAGACTTGCCGTTCGAGAGCAGACGAGGCATCGTCACGGACTTTCATTTCGTCTCTAATCATCTCATCGTTTTCGATGATTAAATTAAGTAATGCTGTCTGTGAGTCTGTAGCAAATCCTACGTCGTAATTGTTGTAGTATTCAACTATTGGCAAGGTGCCACTGATTAGCTAGTGATACCATAGATAGACTGTATAATATTACCCTGTTAGTGAATTACATAGGGATGTGAGCTCACGCATATTCATGAGCAAATGCAAACTGATTGGCTGTAGAAGTGTTCAGAGAAACGGCTGCGAACCGGCAACCTTCAAAAGTAGAATAGGCAAGTATGGTAAAGGAAGTGCCGGTTTGGGGACGATTCTGTGCCGTGCCGCGACCGTAGCCGGTGGAATAGCCTACATTGACTAGAATGGTTTCTATTGTCTGCGGCAAACGTTTTACTGCCGTGACGCTTATGAGACGGATCTGGTGAAAATTGGCCTTTAAGGTTAATAATAATTAAAACACAAAAAAAATAACATGTCCATCATCATAGAAATATACTCTTCTAACCATGTCCATAATGATGATTAAAACACTTCAAAAAACATTTCCATAATATTAATAACACGCACTTTAAAAACCATGTCAATTATAATAATTAAAACACTTCAAAAACCATGTGTATCATTATAGAAATGTACACTGTAAAAAATAAATAATAGGGTTAAGGTTAGTTAATTATCGCTGCTGAGCATAAACAGGTTAATAATACATACTTTAAAACCATCCTCATAATTTGAGTATAAAACGCATAAAAAAAAACAGCTGAAGTCTAAAATGAGCTGATAATAATGAACGAACGCCCTGAAAAAAACAGCATACCTTTGCATCAATGTGACCATGTTGGGCTGGTCAAAGGAAAGTCACCGTTCCAATCCACCCCTGTGCGCCCGCAGCACTTTGGAGAGGGAGAAGGTGGGCGTCCCCACGGACGGCGAGTCCCACGCCCTCACCTACCCTCCAGCCATCATGGTCTACATGGTGGACCCCTTCAGCTACGAGGAGGATGAGGGCTCGCCCCACGCCAGCGTCTGGACCCTGGGGCTGCTCCGCTGCTACCTGGAGATGCTGCAGTTCCTGCCCCCTCACATCCTCAACTCCATCTCCGTGCAGGTGGGTGCACATCCACACCATAGTCTAGTGGCAGGGTAGTCTAGTGGCAGGGTAGTCTAGTGGCAGGGTAGTCTAGTGGCAGGGTAGCGCACGGTCTTGAGCACGGTGACTAACCCCTAACCGACTCATTCATGGCATGTATCTTAAATGACCTCTAAGTCACTTTGGATGGAAGACTCCAATACATTCATGGATGGTGTCTGCGTGTGTCACAGCTGTGAAGCTGTGTTTTTCAAGAGAGCTTTCCAACATGTCTGAGTTGAATGTCACATCCCATGTGAACCTGATTCTGAGTCCCCTGTCCCCCCCCTGTCCCCCACCACTACCTCAGATCATCCCCTGCCAGTACCTGCTCGAGTCGGTGCGAGGGGAGGAGCACCACATCTACGCCCAGCACCTCAAGTCCCTGGCCTTCTCCGTCTTCGCCCAGTGCCGGCGGCCCCTCCCCACCACCACCAACGTCAAGTCGCTGACGGGCTTCGGGCCCGGCCTGGCCATCGACACCGCCCTCAAGAGTCCGCAGGTACACGCTCCTTTAGCTTCTTTCGCGTTTAGCGTCCGCATTGCCAAACGAACGTTGGACCTTTTTTTTCTCCGTCTGCCCCTCGGAGTGTGAGCCGTTAGCGCTCAGATGCTAGTTGTTGACGATCAGAAGGTGTGCGCGGGGGGGGGGGGGGGGGGGTTGGGGGTGGGGGGGGGCGGTTAGCGTATCATGCTGGTGCCGCGCTATTGATGGACGGCCGGGCTAACGGAGGGTGGCAGCGCGCCGGGTCGCGTTAGCGGTGGCCTTATCACAGCCTCCGTTCCTCCCGCGGTGCGACCCCGCGCCACCCGTCGTAACCCCCCCAACCCCCCTCCCCCCCCCCCCCCCCCCTTTCTTGGCTGCCGCACCGGCACAAGAGAAACCCAGACACCAGATGCCAGCCAGGGCTCCACCGACGTCCTCGTTCCTCTTGTCTTACTCTCCGCTGGGCCGGCACCAGAGGGAGCCGTGACCCCGCGCGTCCTCCGCGGTTTTCTTTCCATTATCTGCTCGGCCGGCTCCCTGAGCCCTCCCTAATGGGACAGCGCGGCTCCGGGTTAAGACAGCAGGACCGGGAGCACTCCGGACCACGGCGCCGCTCAATTGACCCCCCCCCCCCCCCCCCCCCTCATCTCCTGGCCGAGCGCCCGCGCTAGTGCTACCCCCCCCCCCCCCCGACACACAGAGCGACGCGCTGCTCCCAGTGAGGTGGACTAGCGGGGAGTGAGCCGTCACACTGGGAATTAGGACAACATAGTCCTCAATCCTCCTCACGCGCCAGGGGAACGCTTTGCCGTTTCTTCCAGAAGCGTATGCTAGCGAGGCTACACCCAAAAAAAAAACCTGATTAGTAACTGTAACTGTACCGTGTGTACACAAAACAAACTAAAAATAAACTACAATTACAGAAAAAGTGTTTGCTTAATTTCTGTCGATTTATTTCATAAGCCTGGTATTTTTGGTGGATCCGAAAACTATCTTCTAGTTTTTTTTTAGTTGTGCTTTAAAAAAACCAAACGAAAACCAAACAAATTAAATCAACTGAAATTGAAAACCCAAAAAATAAAAAACAAAATGAAAATGAATACAGATGAAAAATGCAAAACGGTAATAACCTCGCTGGTGAACACATGCCCCAGTCGGGTACACTGGGTCCCCCAGTCAGGGACACCCTGGCTCTGGTTCAAACCCAGCTCAGCTCTGCTCACACACACCTCCGCCGTGTGCTCCCATCTGTCCCCCCCCCCCCGCCGTCCACTCTTAATAATGCACTGGGCGCCGCACCGCCCCTGTTAACCTCTCTCTCTCCATCGACCTCCCCCCCCGTCCCATCCAGAGGCCCGAGTGTCTGCGGCTGTACACGCCCCCCTTCATCCTGGCGCCGGTGAAGGAGAAGCAGGCGGACCCGGGGGAGAAGTACAACGTGCTGTTTGTGGGCTACTGCCTGTCCCACGACCAGCGCTGGCTGCTGGCCACCTGCACTGACCTGTACGGGGAGCTGCTGGAGACCTGCATCGTCAGCATCGACGTGCCCAACAGGTGAGGGAGAGGGGGTGGGGGAGAGGGAGAGGGGGCGGGGAGGGAGCGGGGGCGGGGGCAGGGAGGGAGAGAGGGCGGGGAGGGAGAGGGAGAGAGAGGGGGCGGGAAGGGAGAGGGAGAGAGAGGGGGCGGGGAGGGAGAGGGAGAGAGAGGGGGCGGGGAGGGAGAGGGAGAGAGAGGGGGCGGGAAGGGAGAGGGAGAGAGAGGGGGCGGGAAGGGAGAGGAAGGGAGAGGGGGTGGGGAGGGAGAGGGGGCGGGAGGGAGAGGGAGAGAGAGGGGGCGGGGCTGGGGCGGGAGAGGGGTTAGAGGTTGTGCTGTAGTGAGGTGGAGACTTCCCGTCCCTGATGTCTGGAGAGCTGTATATGTTTTACCTTTACATTTACATTTACATTAAGGGTATTAGGCAGACGCTTTTATCCAAAACTACTTACAAGTAGTACAGTACTTACAAGTACATTCGTCAGAAGAAAGAGAAACAATATATCGCTGTCTGTACAGTAAAGATATTCATAGGAACAAGTGCCAAGCCCTTCCTGTACCTGTATTCACACAAACTAATCATCTCGATGTATGATTATTAGATAATCCAACCGACGCGGGATGTGTTTGTCGTGATCTCTATCCACGACTGTGGTGTAATTAGCACGTATGATCGACACTGTTTTTTTGTAAACTCTAATTTAGTGTAATTAGCTTTCTTGTTTTCATAATACCACTTCACAATGTCACCCTTGCTGGTGATACTATTGTGATTTTCCCAAATCACTCGGTGTCAGAAGTAGCAGTGCTGTCTCACCCCGATATCGAACCACACACTCTTTGAGCACTCTGTGTGTTTAAATGAGCGACTTGGACAAGCCGTTTGAAGGAGCCTGTGGGCGCGGCAGGGGACTGACGGGGACTGACGTCTGTTCTCCGTCACAGGGCGCGCAGGAAAAAGGGTTCGGCCCGAGGGCTGGGCCTGCAGAAGCTGTGGGATTGGTGCCTGGGCCTGGTGCAGATGACCTCGGTGCCCTGGAGGGTGGTGATTGGACGTCTGGGGCGGATGGGCCACGGCGAGTTGAAAGGTGAGAGGTCATGGCGGGGGGGGTCGACGCGGACCACTTTGTCCCAAAACACCCCTCCTCTTAAAAACGTTGTTTAGGGTTTTTTGTCTTCCCATTCGTTCAAATAAACTGGAATCGAGCCAGGCGAGGTCGACTACTTAATTCAAACGCCTCCGCTTTGCCAAAGGACGATCCGAGTGATGTCTTGTTTGGGGCTGTCCCCGGGTCTGTCTGTCGTCTATTGATGTTCTTTAAGTAAGTCAGTCAAAGTAGCAAAAGGTTGCAGTGGATGGTGACAACAGGAGCACGTTGTCCGCCGTGCCCGACGTGTGCGTGTCTGTGTGTGTTTTCCTCACCCTCTCCCTCACGGCCTCCCCCTCTTGATCCCTCGTTCCCAGACTGGACCTTTCTGCTGAGCAGGAGGAACCTCCAGTCGCTGAGTCGGCGTCTCAGGGAGATGTGTCACATGTGTGGCATCTCCGCCTCGGACACTCCCAGCATCCTCAGCGTGTGCCTGGTCGCCATGGAGCCCCAGGGCTCCTTCGTCATCATGCCAGGTATGTGTGCGCATGTGTGTGTGTGTGTGTGTGTGTGTGTTGTGTGTGTGCGTGTACGTGTGTATGTGTGTGTGAACCATTATTATTTTTTTTTTATGAATGTCGATCAACGTTCAGGTCGTGTTTTCCGGCGGAGGTAACCGTCTGTTTATGCTCAGCAGCGATAAAAAACGATTTCAATCTACAAATATTTGACCCACTCTATCCTTCAACAACACGCCTGTGTGTGTGTGTGTGTGTGTGTGTGTGTGTGTGTGTGTGTGTGTGTGTGTGTGTGTGTGTGTGTGTGTGTGTGTGTGTGTGTGTGTGTGTGTGTGTGTGTGTGTGCTCACGTGCGCAGCGTGTTTTATGGCGGCGTGTGTTCGGTGATGAATGGCCGCTGTGTGTTGCAACACGCCACGTCCTCTTCCCTGTCTGAGACAGATTGATGAGCGAGAGAGACAACATGTCTCTCTCTCTCTCTCTCTCCCCCTCCGTCTCCCTCTCATGGACTCTTTCTCTCTCCTCACTCACTCATAAAGCAGCGGTCCTCACATGTCTATTGATGTTGGTTGTGGCATGACAAAAAGCCTGATCAATCAATCATTCGGCGGGGATTGAATTACCAGTGTATTATCCCAACATCGGTCAAGGATCACTGGAAGTGTAGGGTTGGGGTTGGAGCTCAAAATCAGATGATGAGATAAGCAAAGGAGGGGGGGGGGGGTGTTGTGGTCTGTCTGGGGGTTGCTTTATGTCCATACAGAGATAATTGAGACGATAAAACTGGGTATGATGATGAGGGGATTCCTTAATTTCTTGGCGATGCATTACCATTCAAAGTGAATGACAGACGATAAGGATTGATTGCCAGGCTCTCAAGTAAAGTGAAGCATTAAAGCCTTGGGACCCAAGGGTATCTCCTTGTGGGCCGTACATATAAATCAGTCGCTATCGTCACAGCCCTTCACCTTGTTAATGCTAATCTCCCCCCTCTCCGTCAGACTCCGTGTCCACCGGCTCCGTGTTCGGCCGCAGCACCACGCTCAACATCCAGACGTCCCAGCTGAGCACGCCACAGGACACGTCCTGCACGCACATCCTGGTCTTCCCTACCTCAGCCTCGGTCCAGGTGGCCAGCTCCAACTACACCAACATCGACAACAACATCGACATCCTCAACACTACCAACGGTACGGGCGCTCCCCCCCTCCCCCCCCCCCCCCCGCCGCCGCCCCACCCTCCTGCACCCACCCCAGCCCTGGCTCTGGTCCTCATTGGCCGATTTTCAGATTTGAAAGGGATCAACATTGGAGAGTTGGGAAAAATGTTATTTTTGGTGTGTTGTGTTATGATAATTGTTAACACTTTTGTCTTTTTGTTAACTTAGAGTAGGTTTTGAGATGAGCAGGTAGGTGGTTACGTAGGGGTTGCTTAAAGGATGCGTACAGTAAGACTACAGACATTGGAATTGGAACCCAGAACCTTTTGGCTGGGAGTTAACCAGGGACATTTCCATCACAGAATATACACAGTACAAAGTACAAAGATGTTTCTCTGGAGCTGGCACTCTGGAGAGAAACCTTTCTGAAGGAAAGTGTGAGTGTGTTGACACGGGCGGTCTGGTGTTTCTAGGTGAGCCGGACCCCATCGGGATCCTGGGCCTGCTGGAAACGGAGAGCGAGCTGGTGGACACTGACATCATCAACATCTCCCCCACCACCTCGCCGGTCCACTCCCCCGGCTCCCACTACCACCACGGAGGGGACGGCAGCAAGGTGAGGACACACACACACACACACACACACACGCGTTGTATCCCAGCATGTTATCTTTCTATTATGATTTTTGAGTTTGATTTTAAATAACAAACCCATTTGAAGCCATTAATATACCTTTCTTGTTATGTGATATTTTATAACACTGCACATAACCATCAACACTATTCTGCACATTTGACCAGAATAGAAAAAAAGACTTTGACTTTAAAACACGGCAACCGTAAGTCCTGTCCCTTGACGAGTGCGCTCCCCCCCCCCGGGTCCACAGGGCCAGAGCACGGACCACGACGAGGTGCCGCTCCTCCAGCAGCCCCTGGCCCTGGGCTACTTCGTGTCCACCGCCAAGGCCGGCCCGCTGCCCGACTGGTTCTGGTCGGCCTGTCCGCAGGCTCAGAACCAGTGTCCGCTGTTCCTCAAGGTACCAGTCCGTGGCTTGTGGAGAGAGACGTCCGCTCTGCGTTGTCTTTTGACACATTTTGTGTTCTGTGATTTCTATAGCGTCACCGGGACAAAGATACTGATTTCTATGTCCCGCTGTTGTTAACCATGTTTGACAAAACGATACAATGTTGTAAAAATGCTTTCATGGTTGGTGAAATAGTTGCTCAAGTCAAGAGTATACATTGTCAGTGAGGAATTTTTTTCCAGACGGCTGAATATGAATTGTGAATATTTTAGGCCAAGTTGAGCGTATTGTCTTTTGACAGATACTCCCGCATCAACACGGTTGGCATGCCTTACTTCCCTTGAGTCGATGTCATAGGAGGTTCATTTGCAAATAAATTCAAGCGACCGTGTATTATTCAAGAAGCATCGCTGTCTTTGTAGGATGAAACGACTCCCTGTTGCCTAGGTAACCAAGCAGCACAGAGCCGTAGAGCACGAGTGACGAGTGACGAGCACCAGACTGTCTGTCTGGTGCCTTTTAAACCAACGTAGTGGATCGGGGACTGAATTTCTTTAATGGTGTGCATCTTTTCTTTTTTTACCAACCACAGTATGTTAGAAATGTCTGGTGTCGCCATGGTTACTGCAGGTCTGTTTGTTTTGGACGGTAGAGATCTACATGAAATATTTAAAAAAAGGCTCAACGCCCCATGACGGCCAAGAGGAGGGTTTGAGAGAGGAGTGTAAACACACAAGACCTGGCGACTTTCCCGTTGAATGGAATGAAAACACTTCGTGTAACATTTTAGCCGTGTTTCAGCTGGAATGGCGTGACGCCACGCTTGGGAATCTTCTGGAAGCCATTTTTAAATGTCAAACTGAGTCATAGTCCCTCAGCGCATACTTCTCGGTACAGTCACAAACTGTACCAAGAATATACCACTTCCCTCTGAATCTGCTGCGTGTCGGTGGCAACGGCCCGAGCTCTGCGTAGGTTGGAGTGATGTGTCAGTCGAGGTGTGCGTTCATTCCTCCGTGTGCGTCGGTGCGTTGTGATGACTCGTCATTGCGAAGAAAGGAAATGGCACAATACATACAAATAGAATCAAACCATGAGTTAGAAAGCAGCGTCACCCCCCCTGCTGCGGTAGTGACTCCCTACGGCAGTCGCACAACTGTGAGCATGACTGTCACTATTTAGATGGCATGAAAGAAAGGTTAGGGAACAGCTGCACTCAAGTGACACCCTTCTCTCTCTCT
>NC_140280.1:13638662-13751162 GCF_964030765.1 Micromesistius poutassou
CGGAGTCGGAGATTAACATCGTGCCCGAGTCATTTAAGAGACAGCTCCATGGAAACACCATGTTTTGGGATACTCATCTGTCTAGAGACAAAGCTTTAAAGTAAACAAAGAGTAATCTCATCTCACTCCAAACTTTTTGTAAAACAGCCCTGATTTTGATCATGAAAATGAAGGAGGTATTTGGGTGCAGAAGACACACACATTTTAAATGTAATAAACCCTAACATTAACACAAGTGTTTGCGTCCAGTGAAATATTCTTGCCTTTATGAAGGGAGTGTGGACTATGCATGAAATACAAAGAGGCGCGCTTCACTGGCCTATGTTAAAGCTTGGTAAAGGTTCCCAGGCAAGGTAGGCTATTATGTCAAAACTAAAGGATAAGATAACTATTATTACATGCAAGATAATAATTAAATAAAATTTGCACAATATTCTCTTTATATTTTATATATTTTATTGGGTTAAATTAAGATTTTGTCAAATGTAAAATAGCATTTGTGCCGTTCTTATAATGTCTGGCACTGTTAACCATATTGATAGAATTATAATTCACTGTCTCTATATGGTATCATTATTGCAATCATTTGTGGCCCATAATCCACTACCATGCATCCTGGCTACGTCTCTGGTCATTCACATCTCTCACTGCCCTGGCGTAACACGTTGGGGAGAAATACACGTTTATCTGAATTCCATGCAATATTAAATACATAAACTTGCATTAGGTAACACGCAAGATCGGGATTCAGACATTGCAAAAATACTAAGGACCGTTTCA
Organism: Micromesistius poutassou; assembly: GCF_964030765.1. Classification (NCBI taxonomy): domain Eukaryota; kingdom Metazoa; phylum Chordata; class Actinopteri; order Gadiformes; family Gadidae; genus Micromesistius; species Micromesistius poutassou. The sequence continues at coordinate 13,639,443 of NC_140280.1, forward strand.
CGAATGAGATTTTTAATTTTCTTTCTCTGCATGGAATTACCACGGCTTCAGTGTCAGTGGATGTGCAGGACTTGAGGCGCACCGGCAGGGTGTCAGTGCTCAACCCGAACCCGAGGTCTAAAGGCCTCCTATTCATTTTAAAAGCTGTACGGTTATAGCACACCTTCATAACCTCGGTAAGATAACACTTTACATTTTACTGTCCGGTTATGCAGAGCTCAATGAAAAATGAAAGTTGTTGACGACCCTAGCGCTTTGACAAGCCATTATTGTTAGCGCTAGCCTGTGGTTGCTAACGTTAGCATATCGCTAACGTTAGCTTCGAATGATAATGCATGTCAATAAGGAGCGAAGTGTATGCTAGTTAGAGCTAATGCTGTCAAGCTATCGCCAGGTACCGGTAAACTCAAGTTAGTTTTAGAACTAAGGTTTGCTATAGCTGATTTGGGTTAAGATAACTTGCATTTCAGTGAAATCATTACAGATAATCTTAACTTTTTGCCTTTATTTAGACCTTAGTGCTGGCTATCTGTTAATATTGGGCTGCAGTAGTGCTACGCTACACAGAACAGTGGTGGATGCTTACACTATTCATTTATTTCGAGGTTCTTGTTGTATGAAATTAAATATTATGTAGTTAAACACCACTGTCGCAGGGTTAGTGTTTATACAATAAATGATCAGAGTTGTGTACTAAAATCCTAACGTGTTGCAATCATAGTTATAATCCAGTTAAGTTTCATTCAGTAAATACTCCCAAGAAAAGCATCACGTCCCCCAATGACCACATCATGTTGTGTTAATGCTTCCCTCAAGGCTTTCAACTCCTACAGAGATGTCGGACAGCACGGGGCTGCAGTTTGTCAGCCCATATGCCTTCGAAGCCATGCAGAAGGTGGATGTGGTGCGCTTGGCTGCTCTGAGTGACCCAGAACTCAGGCTACTGTTGCCCTGCCTGGTTCGAATGGCTCTATGTGCTCCGGCCGACCAGAGCCAGACCTGGGCCCAGGATAAGAAGCTCATCCTCCGCCTGCTCTCCGGTGTAGAGGCTGTCAACTCCATCGTTGCACTGTTGTCTGTGGACTTCCACGCCCTGGAGCAGGATGCAAGGAAGGAACAGCAGCTCAGGTGAACTTACCATAAGAATGACCACTCTCACTGCCTTAAGGCTCAAACATAGCATACAGGCTCAGACCCATCTCTCCTCCCTCTGTTTGCCAGAGGTCAGGAGGTCTGTGCTAGAAATTGTTTTTGGCTACAGGACATTTAGTTTATGCAGCATGAGATGTTTTAAGAGGTCTCCTTTTCACCTTTTGGTCATTGTGAGAAGGTCCTTTGGAGCCCTGCCAAGTGGCTTTGTTTGTGTTATGAAGACAAAATCTGTTCAGAAAAAAGTCCCTGCTAAATAGTAAATGAATAATAATAAATATAATTTTCGGTAACTCTTCATTAACGGTTGTTATACTGGGTATCTATTACTCTCTTGTAACCCCCAGTGAGTAAACCTGAATATTACATTTTGCATTATCTTTGCATTCATCATTTTTCATTCTTTCTGCATTATTATTTGCCTCCTGTTTTTTATTCTTTGCTCTTGTTTCTATGAACTTCTTTACTGTACCGACAGTGATGTATTGTTTCTTCTGTAAGTCGCTTTGGATAAAAGCGTCTGCTAAATCATGTAAATATAAATGTTTTCTTCCAAAAGACACAAGGCTGGTGGCTCAAATGCAGAGAGCATCCTGGTGTCCCAGCTTCAGCACGGCCTCACCTTGGAGTTTGAACACAGTGACCCACTCAGAAGACTGCGCCTGGCTCTCAGCGAATTGCTGGCCATCATGAACAAGGTAGAACTTGATCTAATGTTCAATGGAATTAAATGAATGAAAACAAGGTCACACTAAAAACTGTGAATCATTCGGTTCCCAGTTACTTTTGTCTGCGTTCATATGTGTGTAAAATGTTAGTGGGCTGGCCCACATTAAAAGGTATGGGCCCAAGAAGACATTTAGGAACAAAACAAAATATATATTTGTAGCACTTAAACTATCAACATATCGAGCAGCAATGATCTCTTTAATATTTATAATAATATAAAGAAATAAAGAATAAATATTTATTTTTTATATTCTGTTTTTGGTCACATATGCAAGCAGAGTGGTCTATGGTTGGAGCCCTGTCTATGACCGGGAAAAGGTTATGAGGTCTCAAACATTATTAGTTTCAGAACTAAGGTGAATTTCTTTCTCCATTTTATATGTTGATTTATTTGCTCTGTTGTTGTGCAGGTGGTGGACTCAAACGGAGAGTTTTTCCTGAAGTCGTCTGAACTGTTTGAAAGCCCCGTCTACTTGGAAGAGGTGGCAGATGTGCTCTGTATCCTCCAAGCAGGTATGCAGTGTATACTAGAGTTCACTTTGTCCTTCTGGTGCACGGTAGGGATGTGGGTAAGATTTAAGATAAATATCTTTATTTTGAACAGTAATATAAATCGTCTGTTATTATACTGCAAAGCATGACTTATTTGTGACAAAATGATTATTTTTAGTATTGTAAGGAACACCTAGTTATATAAAGTCCCTCTACTGTGATTCGCATTGACATTGTTCCGAATCACGAATGTGTTTTTAATATCTGAAACAACAGGGTTCATTCTTGGGTCATTTCATGTTGATTTAGGACCCAATATAAATAGTCGCCGCACTGATCTCCCCAGAACTGCCCTCCCTGCTACCAATCGTGGACGTGGCGGAGGCTCTTCTTCACGTCCGTAATGGCGACTGGTTTCTCTGTCTGCTGGTGGCCAATGTCCCCGACAGCTTCAATGAAGGTATGCCCGCATCTCCGGGAACAAGCCGGCCGGCATGACCCACTCAGGGCTAGGGGATACCAGAAGCACATTATATGCTGGTGCAGCATCCAGATCCATCATGGCAGTTCACCTCAGCAGAAGGATCCAAAATGGCCATGTTGCACTCGTATGGCGTATTTCCATTATACTATACTGGCCCGGCTCGGCACGGTTTGACTCAGCGCGGCAGTGCGCATGGCATTTAAATTTACATCTCAACCGGCCCGCTTGTGTCTTTAACTGATGATGCACTTGTCTTGAATCGATGACACAACCATACACACTTTTATTCCCCATTTATGTGCCGCTTCTGACATCACAAGTGGGCGTGTCCACCTAGATGTATGCTGGATAGATCAGTCTACCAGCCTACCCAGTGGACTGTAGCAAACGTTGCTCATCTATCAGTCATACATCTAGGTGGACACGCCCACTTGTGATGTCAGAAGAGGCAGATTTTCAAAACGGCTTGTAACTGCTTATCACACTCACACCTGCTGGTATAATATGTCATCCTTTAAAGAAAGTTGTCCCAGCTGCCCATCACTACCATCTAAAATTGTTGTGGATATTATTTGCACACCTTTTTCATCTATCTACAACTAAGGCAGTAACTATTTAATAAACATGTAATCTGGACCTAAGCATCAATTCAGAATGTCACAAAATCTGAACTAGTTCAAGTTCAATTTCAAGTTCTTTAGTTAAAAATGTTAAGTTCAGTTCAAAGTTCATAGAAAAATCAACTTGTTCAATGACCTAGTTCTTGCACAACACTGGCACAGTTTGGTGTGTTTAAACTGGTAGTGGAAACGCAAATCAGTGCGTTACTGGACGAAACGGAACGGCCAAAAGTGCCAATGAAAAACCCCATTACCCAGGCTTTATGGGCCTTTAGGTTCTCTTTACTCTCAATGTGAACACTCAATGTGTTCACTACTTCTTACTCTTGTTATTTTGTAATGCAAAGCCATGCCGTTATCCTAGTCAATGCTACAGATTTATTATTAGATTGATGAGGTATAATTATTGTTTAGTTTAGGCCCACAAGAGCAGTTCTGTCTGTTTTGGCAGACACATTAACAAGAAATGGATTGTGTTGATTTAGTGATGCATTATTATCTCACTGAGGGTCACCACTCAGTATTCAGCAGCTTATTATTTTGTGCGTTGCATCGCAGCCAAGAGATCAGTGAAATATATTAACTCTGTTTCTGGAAGAGGCCAGTTCTTTTTTAGTTCAGATGCGTTCATCTTTTTCTGTAACAAGGTGATGCATTATTTGTTTAGCTTGACGTATAACGATGTCATGCACTCTACCAGTTATCATGTTGCATATTATCAAGAAGTACCTTATATGAAAATACAATCTTATACGTCTTTAATCTGTACTGCAGAGAACTACAGGCAGAATAAGTCATGCTCTGGGCAAGGCTGTCTTCTTGGCACTGTTGTATATTTAGAGGCCAGTTAATTGAGCCATCGTTCTTTCTACATTATGCCATGGCATTGAAGGCTTTGAGGCCCTATGGCCCTTAATGCAAAGTGCATACAAATGCTTGATCCTATAGGCACACATCACATGATAAAATGAAAAAAGGCTAAATGTGGAACTAATCTAAAATCATGTGATGTAGCGTGCTACTGAGTTTCCGTAGCTCTAAACCCGATGCAACTAAATATGTCTAATACATTGCAGAACTCTACGCAAAATGATCTAAATTCATGATCTTAAAGATGAAGTTGTGCAAGATTGAATCAGGTCTCCTCGACCATTTGAAAAGCAGACTTTGTCAACAGGGTAACAGTATTTCCATTATTTCACATGGCAGTGTATACTTCCAGGGCTTGGAAAATAACTATAATCGCGTCGCACCATAAATACATGGAAATCTTTAAAACCAGAAGTCCTATCTATACAGTCAAGTTTCCAACCCGTCGTGGTTTTGCCTGTGCTTGTAGTGGTAGGGTAGGCTGTGTGGGACCGCGGTTAAAGAGGATGCCTCTCTGTGTGTGTGTGTGTCCCCCTCCAGTGTGCCGAGGCCTGATCAAGAACGGCGAGCTCCAGGACGAGGAGAGCCAGGGGGGTCGGCGGCGGACTGAGGCCTTGAGACAGCTGTGTCAGATGAACCCCTCGGAGGCCCTCAACATCAGAGCCATGGTGGTCAGTCTGCAGTGTACTTCCCATGAAATCACTCATTAAAAGAGCTCACCCTGCTAGGGCGCAGGCCACATAGGCAATACGCTCTGTGTGTGTGTGTGTGTGTGTGTGTGTGTGTGTGTGTGTGTGTGTGTGTGTGTGTGTGTGTGTGTGTGTGTGCGCGTGTGTGTGTGTGCGTGTGTGTGTGTGCGTGTGTGTGTGTGTGTGTGTGTGTGTGTGTGTTGTAAGTCTCAATTAAAAAAAGGAACATTTATTGAACTGTCTGTAATTCATGCCGGGAAAGGAAAAAATATCAGTGCACGTAAAAAAACGCAAATATCGTGTGTGTGTGTGTGTCCAGCTCACTGAGTCCTGTGTGTGTGTGTGTGTGTGTGTGTCCTCCAGGTGGAGGAGTGCCACCTCCCGGGCCTGGGAGTGGCTCTCACCCTGGACTACAAGCTGGACACGGCGGACGAGGCGGTCAGCCCCCTGGTGGCCTACATCAGCGGCCTGCTGCTGGGCACCCACAGCAAAGTGCGCACCTGGTTCAGCATGTTCATCCGCAACGGGCAGCAGGTACGGCCCCCCCCCCGTCCTCCGCACGCTGTGTTTAAAGATAAGACGGCGCTGTATTCATCCCCAAAGGGAGGCTGCGCTGTTGCATGCAGCATCACAGTGTAGCGCTAAACAAACAGGAGAACATAACAAGCTGGTGAAGAATCAGACGCAGATCTGCTGTAACCGCCCTCCTCCTCCGAGGGCAATGGGCAACCAACCTGCAATAACTGACCAATAAATAGGCTGTTGTTGCCACATCCCTGCCGCGTGTGCGTGTGTGTGCGCGTGCGCCCACGCCCCCTCGGTTCCAGCCTGCTAGAAAAACAGAGGGCATTAAAATGTGTCCCTTCATTTGAAACAAAATCGTACCTCTCATCAAGCAGCACGTCTTTTTGAGGCTTAAATCAACGTTTATCTTTCCTGTCCTGCCGTTATCGCCCCCCCCCGTTGTGTTTTGCGGGCGTGTCTCTGCAGCGGAAGCGGGAGAGCAGCTCCGTGCTGTGGCAAATGCGCAGGCAGCTGCTGCTGGAGCTGGTGGCCATCCTGCCGCGCTCGCGCAGCGCCCGGCAGCCGGACGAGGGCGGCAGCATGGACGAGGAGCCCGGCCCCGGGTACTCTGGCCTGCGGGAGGAGCACGTGGTGAAGGCCAGCGCCCTGCTCCGCCTCTACTGCGCCCTCATGGGCATCGCCGGCCTCAGGTACACCCCCCACCCGAATCACCGCCCGCCCGTCTGTTAACGAGAACCCAACCCGTCCTACTGTGGGAGGGTAGCAGTGTGGCCAAGTGTTATCCTGCTCATACACTTGAAATGTACCAAATGTATGCCGGTACTAAAGTTTGTAAAATATATACGGGTATGAAAATGGTTTCTTTAGGTACAAATATATACTGACTAAAGGGATCGAAATGTGTGTCGGTCAAATATACACATTTACATTTACATTTAGGGCATTTAGCAGACGCTTTTATCCAAAGCGACTTACAATAAGTGCAATACAGAACCAAGTGCAAGTACTAAAAATCGCCAGGCTAACCCCATTCCCCGTATACAGCAGTGATCGCTAGCTACTGCAGATGCTACACAATTAAGTACATGCTACACAACATGCATGCACAACACAATTAAGTACAGTGAATGAATACAACCTGCATTAAGTGCGTTCATTAAGTGCCAGGACGTACAACAAACAATAGTGCAACAGACAAATAAGGGACTGAATGGCTATGTAGAGTCTAGGTGAACTCTGAACAGGTGGGTTTTGAGTCGTTTGCGGATACACAAATGCAGAACTATAGTTTTGTCCTTGTGTGTGTGTGTGTGTCAGGAACAATTTGAATTAGCTTGATGGAACCAACCCAAGCAACAGTTTGGAAGACTCCTTGAGCTTTTATTTTTTAAGGAGCAGCTGTCTTTTAGAATAACATGTTGTGACTCTATGCCTGCAGGAAGACCAGGGGTGGGCAATCACAACCCAGTCGCTGGCTGGAAATTGATAGATGAGGAGCCACTGAACTCTGTGTGTGTTCTGTCTGTGTGTGGGCCTGTGCCTTTGTGTGTGTGTGTGTGTGTGTGTGTGTGTGTGTGTGTGTGTGTGTGTGTGTGTGTGTGTGTGTGTGTGTGCGCTCGCTCCTCCTCCTCCCAGGCCCACCGACGAGGAGGCTGAGCAGCTCCTCCAGCTGATGACCAGCCGGCCCCCAGCGACCCCTGCTGGCGTGCGCTTCGTCTCCCTCTCCTTCTGCAAGCTGCTGGCCTTCCCCATGCTGGTCAGGTACGCTGCCCTCCCCATCACCTCCACCACCACCACCGCCGCTCTGTTATTTTGAGTTTAGTAGACTCGCATCAAGTCCCATGGTCTGGTGCCTTGACATCCGGCCAATGTGGGATTCCTGCCAAGCTGGCTGCACACTTTGGCTTCCAACACCTTCCTGTGCTACACAGAGTGTGAAACTGTGTGTGTGTGTGTGTGTGTGTGTGTGTGTGTGTGTGTGTGTGTGTGTGTGTGTGTGTGTGTGTGTGTGTGTGTGTGTGTGTGTGTGTGTGTGTGTGTGTGTGTGTGTGTGTGTGTTTTAGCACCCCAGAGCAGGAGCAGCTGATGGTGATGTGGCTCAGCTGGATGATCAAAGAGGAGGAATACTTTGAGAGGTACGGGATCAAAACTCCAACCCTTCCGGTGTGATTTTCTTTGATATATAAATGAGGAAGTCCCATACAGATGACTTGGACTCACTGCTGATCATACATCATAGGATGTGGTTAAGCAGCCATGTATAATAAAACAAACTAGTGAAGACCAGCTCAGCGTGATGCAAAGTGAGGATATGTATGCTTTGCCACAACCCCTGCCAACAGTTGCATGCTAACCAGTCTCTTAAATAGGAGTTGTTTTTGCCGTGTTGGCTAGACATCTATAATGTAATTGGTGTCTGTGCTTTAACTCTTGTTCAGACATTATATCATACATGATTTATATGCAATATGCCATAATTATTTAAATGTGATGACTAAAATATATATATATTTTTTTATATTCATAACATCGCATAATACAACAAGTCTAATGTAGAATTTTGTTTTGCTCACTATGTACGCCCAGCAAAGCACCTGTTTGGCTCCAATCTTTTTGCTGTCAAACATGACAAACAGTCCTCCCCTCAACATGAACGTTGTTGTTCTCTGTGCCGACCTTCCCTGTGTTCGCCTTTATTGTGAGCGTTTTTGAAAAGGCTTGCGAGATGAATGACTTAATTGAAAGGGCCTCATTAAACCAGACTGAGCGGGGTGGCGCGGGGGGGGAGGTCAGGTGGCTCGTGTTTGTTTGAATACTCTCTAACGCTGGGGTCGCTGACATTCAACCCAAACGGTATGACGGCTGATGCCGAATTTCCATTGAAATGCAGCACACTTACATTTCTTCATCTGTAAATGAGTTTTTGGCGCTATATATCCCACTGTGAGCGTGTGTTTGTGTCTGTGCGTGTGCCTGTGTGTGCGCAGGCACGGATGTACAGGGACATATGTCCAATTGTGTGTCATGGCCTAAGGGAAAAAATGTGTTTCCTGGCGATGGTAAATCTGTCCTCCGCTAGGGCACGAACAAACAAACAGTTGGTAATCATCGCTAAAAGGGCGGGCTGGCGGATCGGGGAGATTAAACAGCGTGCAGGTGGGTGCGAAGTGCCCACCACTCGCGACCTAATGACTTTGGATAAGTGGCAGCCTCTCTTGTACGTAGGATTAGAGGGTCTTCTTTAATCTCATTTATTTTGTTTTATTGAGCGTGCTAGGGGTGTAACGATACACAAAAGTCACGATTCGGTACGTACCTCGGTTTTTAAGTCACAGTTCGGTATGTTTTTTCGGTACTTTTACTTTTCGGTTTTTATTCTTTTACTTTTATTAAACAATTTTTTATTTGATTTATTCAATTGTATCAAACAAATGCCTTACACAAATGGAAAGACATCAAATACAATTGAGGATAAAAACACAATAAAGTCCAGGACTTATTTCCATTGTGGTCCTCAACACAAAACATCAGGACAAGACAAGACACTCACAGTGTGTGATAATTAATAAAAACTTTATTCCAAAAACAAAAAAGAAAACAATTTTTTTTTTTTTTTTTTTTCGGTACGTACCGAAATGAGTATCGTTACACCCCTAGCGTGTGCTCTTTATTGCACGTGTGTCCTCATCCTCCTCCTTGACCTCTCTCTCTCTTCCCCCCCCCCCCAGCGCCGCGGGCGTCTCTGCCTCGTTCGGAGAGATGCTCTTGCTCGTTGCCATGTACTTCCATAGCAACCAGCTGAGCTCCATCATCGAGCTGGTGTGCTCCACGTTGGGGATGAAGGTATGGCAGTAATCAATACTCGAGTCTGCTTGGCCCGGTCAGTGTCTCCCTTCCTCCTCCTCCTCCTCCTCCCCCTTCCTTCCTCCTCCTCTTCCTCCACTGCAGCAAGCTGTAGTGCAGAACATGTGCACTGCACCCCGAAGACACGTGCACCCGGCGCGCGCGTGCAGCGTCTTATCACCCCCGGCCCCGCTGCAGACCCCGTGCTCATTCTGCGGGTTTTATTAGTTATTAAGTGCGGCGTTGTTTTGCTGCGCGCCTGGGCTAAGTAGTTTTGCCCCTGCCTCTGTGTGTTTCCTCTCCTCCAAAATGTGGAATGTAATTGGATTCCGGGGCCAGAACCCCCCCCTCTGGTCTGCCGCTGCTCCCCCCCTCGGGGCAGTTCATCAATCCAGCGCTGTGCCTGCCGCCTAGAATTAGTTTTTTTTTTCTGAATTGTGGATATGACGGCGAGGCTGGAAACGCCAGCGGTGTGGAGCGCCGGTGGGCTTCTACCGGGAGGCCCGCTCTGTGGATGATCTCTAAAGCCTTGTTGTCTTTGTTCTCCTGTTCTTGTTTTTTTTTTCCTCCTAGATCGTCATCAAGCCCAGCTCTCTCAGCAAGATGAAGACCATCTTCACTCAGGAAATATTCACAGAACAGGTGCGCAAGCAATTACCCAATTTACCAGATTGGTGGTTCAGCGGTAAATGAGTTCAACCTCTTTGTAAATAACATCTGTCATTTCACCGTAGCACCGTAGTTGGTCTGGTTATCCCCGCTCTCTTCTCCGTCACTCACTTACTCTCTCACTCACTCATTCACTCACTCACTCACTCTGTGTGTACATCAGGTGGTGACTGCTCACGCGGTCCGTGTGGCGGTGACCAACAACCTGAGCTCCAACATCCAAGGCTTCCTGCCCATCCACTGCATCTACCAGCTGCTGCGCAGTCGCGCCTTCACCAAGCACAAGGTCTCCATCAAGGTAGGCATCCCCCCCGTCCACATCGCTGGATGTGTGGGGAATACCAAATGATGGCAGAGGGCATCCTTCGTGTGATCATGGTTTGAATTTGAAGTGCGGAGTACTTGGATTGTTATCCCGTGGGAGTGTATTAAATCGTCAAATCATAAACTGCTGAATGAGTCGGATTAAGCCAAATGAGTTGAGCGCGCGTGTGTGTGTGTGTGTTGGGTGCCAGGACTGGATCTACCGCCAGCTGTGTGAGACCACCACCCCGCTGCACACGCAGCTGCTGCCGCTCATCGACGCCTACGTCAACTCCATCCTCACGCCGGCCTCCAAGACCAACCCGGAGGCCACCAACCAGCCAATCACGGAGCAGGAGATCCTCTGCGTCTTCCAGAGCACCGCGGGGGTGAGTCGTCACAGCGGGACGTCACGGCGCCGGCTGTCCGGGACGGTTCACAGGACTTTGTTATTTGTTTGTGTTGTTTAGACCAGGAGGCAGGATAGTGTCGTGGCTAAGGTGATCGACTTCCAGATCACGCTCACTGGATTCAATCCCCAGTGTCTGCTCCCCCCGACCTGTAGGCGTCCAGGAGCGAGATGCCTCAATGCTAAAAGCTCCTTCATGTTCATGTGCCTCATTCCCTTTCCCTATACATCCCTCACTGAATAGAGACATCTGCCCGATGAGAAAATAGTACGGTACCGTCAGCAATATAGAAGCAATAGGAACGGATGTATGCTGATATGCGTGTGCCAGCAGCACACTCTGTATTTTTCAGATTACAAACGGGGGCGGCCAGACGTTTGTTATCCAATCCCGGTAAGCGTGACTCTGGATGGGGTCCAGGGAACTGATCCTCATCCAGGGATGTTAACTTAACATTCACGGTGTGCAGTAGCCCTCCCAGCGCCCGCTCTATTAGGCAGGTGGTGTCTGCTGCCTCTGAGGGTTCATTGACTTCCTAATAAGATATAAGGGAGTCTGTTGAATTGAATCCCCGTGATCTGATTACGTCCAATTTGAACAGGATGCCGGGGTTAGCCATTCCTGGGAATTGTTCCTTAAGCTTTGCAGTGTTTAATCTGGTGTGTTTTTTCCTCGGCGCAGTTATCTAGAGCCTTGAATGCAGACTTACCGTTTTAAGCCCTTTTGAGAAAGGGGCTTAAGAACATTTGGACTTGAAAAGGCCCTTTTATTTTGACATCTACTTCACCCGATTTTCCTCCACTTTTGACTGCACAGAAAAGCATCATGTGGATAAATGTAGTTATTCTTTACTCTGCTGTTGACCGGATGATCCCTGCAAGGCCCAGAAAAGCTAATCAACTCGTGTGTGTGTGTGTGTGTGTGTCTCTTTCTCTCTCTCCCTCAGCACGGGGACAGCGGGCGGGGCCAGCGCCAGCGTCACTCCATCACCCCCCAGCTCCTCATCCTCTACTACATCCTCTCCTACGAGGAGAGCCTTCTGGCAAGCACCAAGCAACTGGGTGAGCACCATGACCCCCCCCCAACCCCCAACACACTCACTCACTCACTCTTTCAACTCTCCTTTCTCATGTCCAAGTCAACTTGCCCACTTCTGCCTCCTTCCTCCTCCTCCTCCTCCTGCTGGATTATGTGTGTGTGTTCGTGTGAGTCTGTGTGGAGGGAGAAGTAGGAGGGAGGGGGTGGCGGTGACAGCTTTTGTCCTCTGCAAAGCTGTAGGAAGTGGCACTCACTGGGGCGCCGACTGTTTGGCTCCTTGGCCGCCCTCCCCATGCCTCCCCCTCCCTCTCCCTCCCCCCTCCCTCTCTGCCCTCTCACAATGCCGCAGCAAAGGCACGGCCAGCTCACCGACTCTGACAGCTGTCGGTTAGCAGAGTGTTCGCCGTTCACTTTTGTACTTTGTTGGATTCATTCGATGTCCTTTTACAAGCCGCCGAGGAGCGCCACTCTGAGCCGGAGCGCGAGCGCTGTTCCACTCTCTCCCGCGACACGCCCCCCCCCCCCCCCCCCCCCCTCTCCCCTCGTCCTTCATTAGGCCAAATCTAAGTGTGTGTTTGTGCCCTTCCTCTTCGCTAATTGCCGTGTTTACCCGAGTGCTCGCGCCGCCTCCCAGGGAAGGAGTAATGACGCCCATCAGCGGCGCTAATGAACCCGCGTCGTTGAGAAATCACCTCCACCGTTGGCAGTCTGTCAGCTCCCCTTCATTCCTCAATCCGCACCACCAGGGCTCTCACTGGTCCGTCCGTCTGTCTGCCCCCCCCCCCCCCCCCAACCCTCCTACCCTCCTGTAGCCTTGATGCAGAAGAAGCCCAAGTCCTACTCGGCGGCCCTCATGGACCACATCCCCATCAAGTACCTGGTGACCCAGGCCCAGAAGCTGCAGCAGGAGCTGGGAGGTAGGAGAGCACACGGCACAGACCCCCAACCTCTGGACCAAATGTCCTGCTGTAGCTTAGGGGTGTAACCATACACAAAAGTCATGATTCGGTACGTACCTCGGTTTTTAAGTCACGGTTCGGTATGTTTTTCAGTACAGCAGGATTACTATTGTATTTTTATTCAACTTTTTTTTTGGGTTTGATTTGATTTTGATTTATTAAATTATATCAAGCCTTACACACATGAAAAGACATCAAATACATTTGAGGATAAAAACACAATAAAGTCCAGGACTTATTTCCATTGTGGTCCTCTACACAAAACATCAGGACAAGACAAGACACTCACAGAGTGTGTGAAAATCAATAAAAAAATAAATAAATTTGGTACGCACTGAAATGAAACGTGCATCGAACCGTTAGACCCGTACCGAAAAATGTCAGTACACCCCTAGTGTAGCTGGTCTGTACCCCAGTGTATTTATTGGGTCTATTGGTATTTCATCAAAAACGACTCAAAGATAGTTACAGCTATTTGCGGAGCAGGATTGGCTTAAGCATCTTGATCAAGGATGCCTACACTTTAATCATGTGTACATTAATCCCTAATGTAGACATTAGGGATCAAACCCAGTACCTTTCAGCGCAGAGTCAAACACCCTAACCACTATACTAGACTACCCTGCTCCCCAGAACGGAGCTCCGTTGGTTATCGTCCCTGTTCGTGACGCTCGCCAACCCTCCTCATAAATCCCCCGCACTGTATCACACTGCTTCACCGTGGCGTCTACACCCAACAGGGCTCCACTCTGCGCTGCTGCGACTGCTGGCCACCAACTACCCCCACCTGTGTCTGGTGGAGGACTGGGTGTGTGAGGAGGAGGTGACGGGCACGCTGCCCCTGCTGCGCCGGCTGATGCTCACCAGCAACACCTGCAGATACACCCAGGGACAGCTGCACGACGGTAGGCCGCCAGCAGAGCCACGCCACTTTAGAGTTGGGGACAACTTTGGTTCTGTGATGTTGTCTTTGTGTACAGTTGACCGCTCAGCTAGTGTACAGTGTTAGTGGTGTGTGTGTGTGTGTGTGTGTGTGTGTAGAATCATCTCTGGACAGCTAGCGTTTAAAATAGACTGATGCAAAATGCTGCTTGAACAGCATTTCATTTTGAGTGTTGCAAGTAAAGACAACCTTGAACTTTTCGTGTTATTTATTAACATTTCATCACAAATCCGGTTTGTTTTTTTTGCTGCTAAGAAGAGTGGCATAAGATTTCTGCGTCTAGTAGCCCAAAAAAATCCTTGCCGAACGCGCGTCAATAATCCACTTTTCTGAACCCCCGCCGCAGCCTTCCAGATGCTCCCGGCCAGCGGCCCCCGGCTGATGCGGATGCTGGAGCAGCTGACACTGCTGTCCCCGGGGGACCTGATCCCCTACGCCGAGGCCCTGACCACCAGCATGTGCCTGCTGCTGGAGCCGGCCGTGCCGCGCCGCGTCCTGCAGACCCTCAACAAGCTGTGGGTGGGCCTGAACACCGTCATGCCCCGCAGGTAACGCCCGCTGGCCCCGTGAACACGGGCGGTGAAACGAGCTGTCCTGTTGCAAAGTGCTGCACGTATTCAGCTCGATTGCTGTATTATTCAAACGTTTTAATGGGTGTTTATTTAGCCAGAATTGTTATCACCGTTTTTGTTTACTTGTATGTATTATATATGCTTTTGGCAAAGAATGATCAAGCATGCAGAGCCAGGAGCGGCTTGAACATTGATGTCCATGCACGCATTATTCAGTTTGATTAAGAGTTCTCTGAAGTTTCTCGTCAACAGTGCCAGTCCTATCCTCTCGGATTACACTTTAAACCAAATAATGTCATTATCCGCGGATGAAATCACACCGCCGAGCTAAGATATAAATCATGGTTATTTTCAGTCCCGGCCCTGTAGATGATTAATCACGCTGCCACTCATTTGGAGTCCTTCGGCCCCAACAGGAAAAAAGAGAGAGAAGCATCACATGAAGGAACTCTGGTATTGAATGGTGTTTCCCTTTTGGTGGATGGTTGGCCTGATTATTGAATATCCGTGAATATAAGGTTAAGCGCTGCACTCTGACCGGTTGTCACAAAGCCTTTGAGGCCTTTGTGGAGATATTATGAAATGACGGATAATGGATTTGAAAATGCGGCTCCGGTTGCCTTCCATCAGCGGTCGATGACTATTACTACAGGAGAGGGAGAGGGGGAGAGAGAGGGGGGGGGAGAGAGCTTTTTCTCACAGGTTCAGGGAGGAACAGCTTACCAAAGGTGGGAGCCTATCGATCCACATAAGAGAGAAAGGGTAGAGGAGATGGTGCGGAGCAAGGGGTTAGGGCTAAGGTGGAATGGAGGTGGTTGTAATGCAGGTGAGCTAAGTCATTGTAGTATCAACCTCTACCCTGACTCCTGGCCTCCGCTCCTATTGTAGCTTCAGGGATTGATAGGGGCAGCCCGGATTCCAATTTCCGTTGCAGTTGGTGTGCGTGTGGACTTTATTTTTCTTATTTTTTAGGCTGATTTGGCAGCTTTTCATTAATGGAATCCTGTAGGGTGGTTGCCTAATTGAAGTATGGATCATTATATATATAATTAGCCAAACGTAGTCATGTTTAGGGTATTGTAGAGGGGGATTCAGAGTTGAATAGTTATTATAGGCAGACAAATTGCTGAACATTAAAAAAGCTTGTCTGCAGTATTTCCCACCTGGGTCTTATAAAGTGTGAAGCACCTCATCTTATCAATAACTAACTATGTATGTCGGGATGGTAAAATTACAACAAATGTTTGCACCGACCCATGGTGCCCATCCTGTTGTTAATGGCAAACATAACCCATTTTGCTATGAAATATATTTTATTTTAGCTCACCTCAGAAACAGTTGGAGTCAAATTAAACCAGCATGCTAGCAGTTAAAGAAAGTGCATTAGTATTTTTTTACATTTAATAATTCCCATTGTGTGTGTGTGTCTCTCTGCACGTGTGTCTCTGTGCGTGTGTGTCTCTGTGTGTGTGTCTCTGTGTGTGTGTGTCTCTGTGTGTGTGTGCCTGTGCGTGTGTGTGTGTCAGGTTGTGGGTGATGACTGTGAACGCGCTGCAGCCCCCGGCCAAGCTGCTGCGGCGGCAGACCTACACGCAGAACGACCTGATGGTGGACCCCCTGGTGGTGCTGCGCTGCGATCACCGCGTCTACAGGTACACCACCACCACCACCACGCACCACCACCACCACCACCACGACAACGCACCACCACCATGCACCACCACCACCACGCACCACCACCACCACCACCACGCACCACACACCACGCACCACCACCACCACCACCACGCACCACCACCACCACGCACCACACACCACCACCACCACCACTACGCACCACACACCACCACCACCACGCACCACCATGCACCACCACCACCACCACCATGCACCACCACCACCACCATGCACCACCACCACCACCACCACCACGCACCACCACCACCACCACGCACCACCACCACCACCATGCACCACCGCCACCACCACCACCACCATGCACCACCGCCACCACCCCCACCACCACGCACCACCACCACCACCACCATGCACCACCACCACGCTCCTCGCCCGCTGTCTACCTCACCCACGCAGCGGCCCGCGGCCCCGGGCCGGCTGTTCACAGAGAGCAGAGATTACTGCGCACTCCCTCGCAGCGGGCCTCTCAGACGGCGGCGGCGGCGTGTGTAATTAGTTTGTTTTGTTTGAGCGTTCGACCCACGCGTCGTCTCCGTCCGCCTCCCTGAACATCCATCACGCTCGGCGTTGTACACGGCGCTCCTCAGTGTGATGAGTCTGAGGCGTGTCGTCACGCTCCAGCCTCCGTCTTCAGGGAAACGACTCCAGTCCAGCCGTACGGGCGGGGGGGGGGATTTACCCCGCTTTATTTTTAGATCAAATATTCCGACTGCTCTGTTGATGAACGGGACGCTCCCACCTGGGTGAAGGACGACGGGTGTTAACCGTAGTGCCCCCCCCCCCCCCCCCCCTGTCAGGTGCCCCCCTCTGATCGACATCATCCTGCACATGCTCAACGGCTACCTGCTGGCGTCCAAGGCCTTCCTGCACTGCCACCTGAAGGAGACGGCCGACTTTGAGCGGCAGAACCAGACGGTGTCCAGCCTGGGCCTGGCCGGCCAGCCCGACACCCCCGAGGTGACCCGGGAGGAGCTGAAGAACGCCCTGCTGGCCGCGCAGGTGAGCCCCCACCCGGGAACCCCCCCCCCCCCCCCTCACCGGCCAATGGGGAGGCTGCCCTCGGCAAACCTTTTCCTCTGCGGTTGAATCCTAACCCGAACCCTTTTTTAGGAATTAATGAACATTAGTTATTCAAATAAAAATAAATGTATTCGTTTTAGGGTTATATATTATGTTTCATATTATACATTCTGGTATTATTCATTCATTTAAATAATATTGACATAAGAAGTTAACATAATATGAGTAATTATAATTAATTGCGTTGACATCAAAGGGCCCTACTGTGTGTGTGTGTGTGTGTGCTGCTTATGAGCAGCACTCTGAATGGCCTTTCTGTGCTCTATTAATAAGCCTGGCTGTGTGTGTGTGTGTGTGCTGCCCTCAGGACAGCGCTGCGGTGCAGATCCTGCTGGAGGTGTGTATGCCCTCGGAGGAGGAGCAGCTGCAGCTGGGGAGCGCGGCCGAGGGCCCGCTTCGCGGCGCGGGGGGCCGCAGGGGCCCCCAGGAGGCGGAGCCCGAGGGAGGCCTGCTCAGCGACCTGCGGGAGGTGCAGTGCCTCATCTGCTGCTCGCTGCATCAGATGTTCATCGCTGACCCCAACATCGCCAAGCTGGTCCACTTCCAGGTCAGACCCGGGATTAAGGCCCAGTCCCGTTTCTCTCCCCTTAACAAGAACACTTGCTGCTTTGAGTGACCTTAGCTGCAAGTCAGCTCCCGAGCTGGCTAGCGTTCAAGGGTTGATTTTAAGGGAAAATAGGCCCTCCCCCTTGCTCCCCTAAGTATTGGGACACCCTACCCCTTCGCGGGAATGCGAAAAATCTTAGGGCTCAAATCTAGGGGAAGGGGGAGAATTGGGACAGGGCCCCAGTCTAGGAGCATGTGCATGGGCCTGTTTTATTGACCTATTTTCCTCAATGGAGGACGACAGAGAGAGAATTGTACTCAAAGTAAGTCTTATTTATACTACTATGAATAAACTCACTCTGGCAAAACTACCGGGAGTGTGTTTTGGCAAAAGTCCTTGTTTGACACCGGTTTGATTTAAGAGTACAGTTCACCGTACAGCGTCCGTCTCTCCGTGCCGCCTGCTCCCTCGGCCAAGACGCTCCCCCAAGACGCTCCCCCAAGACGCTCCCCCCGTTCCCTTTTCTCCAGCTAAGAGGAGCGCTTAGCCGGCCACTTATCTCGTCCCCGTCTGCTAACTCCTCCCCCTGTTGGCTGTGGCTGTGTCGCGTGTCTCCCTCCAGGGTTACCCTCAAGCTCTGCTGCCCCTCACCGTGGCTGGCATCCCCTCCATCCATATCTGCCTGGACTTCATCCCAGAGCTGCTGGCACAGCCCCAGCTGGAGAAGCAGGTGAATCCCCCCCCCCCCCCACCCCCACCACCACCACTTCCTCTTTGACTCTGAGTTGGGCAGCAGACATTGGCTTCCTTGCCAGGGCCTTTCTTTGTTTTTTATAACCTCACTTAACAATGAGTGAATGAGTGAAAGAAGGAAAGATGTAAACGTTAACTGTGTGTGTGTGTGTGTGTGTGTGTGTCCGTCCGTCCGTCCGTCCGTCCCTAGATCTTTGCCATCCAGCTGCTGTCCTATCTCTGCACCCAGTATGCGCTGCCCAAGTCCCTGAGTGTCGCCCGCCTGGCCATCGGAGTCATGGGCACCCTGCTCACAGGTCTGCCCCCCCCCCCCACTCTTCTCTTCCCTTTTAACCTCCTACAGATTCATACTGAAGGGTTCTGCAAAAAAAAAGAATCCTTGTGAGATCCCTGCACGTTAACGCTCCTGACTTGGACCAAACCGCTTGTTGGTCTCTTTTTTTTTTAAATTGTATTTTTCAAACTGTTAGCAATATATTTACCACTGTGCCGTCCTTACTGCACTACTTACTGCACGTTCTGGAACAGTCTTTAGTTGTGAACCGAGGCTTCATCTTAGTCTACGTTTCCCTGACCCCTGCTGGTCACAAGCGGCTAGTGCGTCCCGTGTCGCTCGCTGTGGTGAGCGTCTGCCTGCAGGCGCCGTCATGTGAACCTGTCTCCCCCGTCCCTCCTGCAGTGCTGACCCGCACCAAGAGGTTCTCCTTCTTCATGCCCACGCTGCCCTGCCTGGTGGCCTTCTGCCAGGCCTTCCCCCCGCTCTACGACGACGTGGCCGCGCTGCTGGTGCAGGTGGGCCAGGTCTGCGCCTCTGACGTCGCCACCAAGGCCCGGGACATAGACCCCCTCATCGCCCGTGAGTCCTCCTCCTCATACCACCTCCTCCTCATACTACCTCCTCCTCCTCCTCATACCTCCTCCTCCTCCTCCTCATACCACCTCCTCCTCATACTACCTCCTCCTCCTCCTCCTTATACCACCTCCTCCTCCTCCTCATACCTCCTCCTCCTTATACCACCTCCTCCTCCTCCTCATACCACCTCCTCCTCCTCCTCCTCCTCATACCACCTCCTCTTCCTCCTCATACCTCCTCCTCCTTATACCACCTCCTCCTCCTCCTCATACCTCCTCCTCCTTATACCACCTCCTCCTCCTCCTCATACCACCTCCTCCTCCTCCTCATACCTCCTCCTCCTTATACCACCTCCTCCTCCTCCTTATACCACCTCCTCCTCCTCCTCATACCTCCTCCTCCTCATACCACCTCCTCCTCCTCCTCCTCCTCATACCTCCTCCTCCTTATACCACCTCCTCCTCCTCCTTATACCACCTCCTCCTCCTCCTCATACCTCCTCCTTCTTATACCACCTCCTCCTCCTCCTCCTCATACCACCTCCTCCTCCTACTACTCTTACTCCTCCTCCTCTTAACCCTCTTCCTCCTCCTCTTACCCCTCCTCCTCACATCTCCTCCTCCTCCTATTGGTAGGTGCCAAAAAGAATGAGGACAAAGCAGTGATGATGGGCTTATGAAACCAGATAAAGCTGGATTCCCCACTGCATTGAAATGCAAACGTTCCCAGCTGCCGTATAGAACTGGTTCTCTAATTCAGTTTTAGGGGCTGTTGAGTGAACGTGAGATTGGGTTAAGACATAAATGAAATGTAATAAGAAATAAGAGTATGTGAGCCTTTGCACATTACCTTGAGGACCGTGTTTAGAGTCATCCATTCTAGTACGCCTCGAGGCATCAATTATTGACATTGGCGCCATTAAACAGCACCATGGCCTGCCAAGGAACTTTTATTCTGAAGGCGTCATAGCGACACTAACGGCCTGGACGTCATCCAGGCGTTAACGTTGTAGCTCACCCATCTGTCTTCCCCCCCGTCCCCACGCGCAGGTCTGCAGTACCTGAAGGAGAAGCCCCAGGACGTGTCGCTCCCCGGGGGGTGCTCGTCCAAGCTGAGTTTACCCCAGAGGACCGCAGAGGAGCTGGGCCGGGCCGACCCCGACGTGCAGCTCTGCTACCGCGTGGAGGCCACCTTCATGGACATCATCAGCTCCAGCCTCAAGGGACTGTAGCGCCAGGCGGGACGCGGGACTCTGGCTGTCAGTCAAAAGGACCCCCCCCCCCCCCCCCCCGACCACCACCACCACCACCACCAAGCCCCAGCCTGGCACTTCTGCCAATTTAGATTCACTCCGCTCTCTCCTCCTCCTCCTCAAAGGGCCAGTGGCAACAGCCAATAGGAGTTCAATGCTGGTTCTCATGGGGTTTCACGTCCCGTTGGACATCCTCAGGCCTGCCGTTGGTAATGAACTCGGACCGCTCGGTCCTCTGTGTACATAATGTACATTTCAGGTCCACCACGGTGGAGGACTGCAGCGGGACTCAGCGCTGGGCCGCCCATGTCGTGTAAATAATGAGAATACAATGCGAGTTGTTTCCGAGACGTGTGTTGCGTGTGTGCGCTTTTGTAATAGTTTGTAGAAATTGGATTACAGGTATTTTTTTAACGGTCTGTTTTCTTGACCACCCTTGTCATACTTTTGCTGAACGTCATACTCTTTTTGTCCGTTTTTTTTTAAAACAACAGCCGTACGATGATCTGAACTTTCCATGTGTACAGCTTTGATACTGTACATGTACTGTATTTGTTTTGTAATAAAACAAAAAATATTGAATAACATCAATTCTGGGCTTTCATTCCTTTGATAAATCCAGGCCTTTATATATATATATATAGACACATATATAGACAGTTGGAGCACGATTGTACCTCTCCCTCTGATTGAAATGAACCAACACAGGTTTGGCAATCTTAAACACAGTGAAGTAGTGCCATTATTACCTTTAAGGAAAGTCCAATTCAATGAAGTCTACTTTAGTGAAAAGGCCTTAACGTGGCAATGTCCCAAATGCATTGCGTACACCAGAGGGCGCTGTTGCCACACGAAAGAAAGCGCCTGTGTAGCTGTCGACGGCTACAACGAGTTCTACGTGAATGGACTTCTATGAGCGCAGAAGAAATTAAAGGTGTATACATTTCTGGTGTACCCAAGTTGCCTGCTGGTATTGATTAGATAAGCAATTGTTTACTCACAAAGCACCTGCACTCATGGAATAAAGAGTTTTAAAAAAGCATTCAAACCAGGAGATGAAGCCTAAATTAATTAGACATGAAAAACACTAATACAGAACACAAATGACAATTTCACACCGCACAGTTTATTCTCAAACCAGTACGGTATTAGTTTGACCTGTTGAGTGGAAAGAAGCCCTCCAATGGAACCAAATGAAATGCAGTGCGGCACCAATGACCTTCAGAATCACTTGCAATGGCCGACCCCACCCCGCGCGGACAGCCCTCATGATGACATTCATCGTAATGAGACACGGGGGCTTTGAGGCTCACAGGCGATGAGCCGTTGCTGTCCTTTCAATAAGTCAAGCAGACAGAGCTGTCGTGGACGGCAAGAAGAGACGGACGCCGCGTACACATCTTCTCTACAATCAGCTGCAGGAGGTAGAGCCAGGTGGCCGAGTCCTACGCTACTCTGTGCAGGATAGTGCACGGTGTACGCCTCCCACGCAAATGCTACTGGGTTTGATTCCCCACCCACGTCTGCTGTCTACCTGAAGGCCTTCCTAATTAAGATCACCCTTATTTGTTTCTTATAGGAACAAGTAACACGTCTCGTCAAGCTGCAGGAGGTAGAGTGGGTTGACTGGTAACCGGAAGGTTGCTGGTTCGATCCCATAGCTGAGTGTCGAGGTGTACCTGAGGCTGGCTTTACACAACAGCGGTCTGAACACAAGCCGCAAAAGTGGCGTTGCGTTCCCACTTTTCATTCCGCGTTTAGACGAGCGTCTTTGGGTGGAAATCTGCGTGCATACGGTGACGCAAAAGTGTGTGAAATCCGACATGTTCGTTGTGGTTTGCCTGTACTGCACGTGGATGTGACGTAAACGCGTACGGGACGAGAGCCAGCGTGAGCAGCTCAGAGCACAACTTTTGCGTTAACCCTTGGGAACCCCCCTGGGAATTTCAGCTCTTTTTAGTGAACCGGATCTCTTGGAACGGCTCACCAACAAGAGCTGACTCTTTCGGCTCCCAAACGACTCTTCATATTACCGCTTACTGTATACCTTTTATAATGGTGCCATGCTGTAATTCCGACGCTAATTTTGACACGTGCGACAAAATGCATCCAAATGCTGCTTCTTTTCCTTGTCTCAGTCCTCTGTCCTCCTGTCAGTCACAGGCAACGTGTATCACGCATCAAAATCCCCCGCCCCTCGCTGCTTGTTCTCGTGATTGGTTGCTGGCTGCCATGCATGCGCCGTGACACGCATAGCATGCGTAGAATGCATGCATGTAGCACCCGTAGCGCGGGAGAACAAAAAAGACAACAGCTCGCGTTCGGGAGCCGACTCCCATCGTTCACTTAAAAGAGCCGGCTCTTTGAGCCGACTCGTTCGCGAACGACCCATCACTACTTTAGACGGAAACGCAACGGTGGAGCGTTTTTAAGATATCCACTCTGGAGGGTGGGTTCATTTTTTTGCGTTATAAGCCCCGAAAACGCTGTCGCCGTCTAAACAAAAGGCACATCTGATAAAATATTTTGTCAGTTTCACCCAGGAGCGTTGTCGTGTAAAACCAGCCTGAGAAAGGCCCCTCACCCTGACTGCTCCTGACGAGCTGGCTGTCACCCTGCGTGGTTGTCTGAAAGTGTGAATGAATGAATGTAAAATGTAAAAAGATGTAATGGCATCAATCTCGATTCACTGAGATTCAAGTGTCTGCTCAACGACAAAAGGGTTCATGGAGGGCACCACCAGGTCTCCATGTCAACGAGAGGGCCTGTAAGGTTACCCCGATCCCTCCGATAATTACCATCGAACTGGACTGAATATCGACACTAGAGTCTGCAAGGTAGCAGAGTGGAAAATAAACGTTAACGAGATGCCCAAGCCAATCAGAAGGTCCAATTAGATGGGATTTGTTTCATGTGTGTTAGGAGGAAGCAACTGATGAGCACAACTGAGAGAAAAGGAGTGAGAAACCCAAAACCAGGATATTTGAGGGGTAGCAGTCACACATTCATGGTGGCTCGATACAGTAACAGCAACTACAGAAAGGTCAGAAATAACATACATGCTCTCTCACTCACAGTTCCCTAATTGGATGATTATTAAACATTAATTTATCAAGATCTTCCTTCATGAACACTTTAAGAATTACCAGTGGTTATTATAACAGTATCACAGCAGTGAAAATAATCACTGTTGTGGTTCTTATGTCGATTATTTTCTTTGAATAACAAAAGCAACTTGTGTGCACAGATTTAATTATGTTTTTCAGTGCTGTGGGCTTGTTCATGAACCAACCAGGGAGATGTTGAATACAAAATCGTGACAAATTTAAACCCAATCTGGTTCCCAGGCATTTCCCATTTCAGTTATTATGATAAGCAACGCTGCATAAGGCTCTTGGTTTAATACAAAACAGCTAATAAGTTCAATCATAAGTTCACAGTAAAAACATTATTCCTGCCGTGTCCCATGTTTGTTTTGCATTTCAAAACCAACTGTGTTGGAAGTATACAGTCAACAGGCTGGCACATCAACTTTGTCAACACATTTATTCAGTCCCTTGCAGCCTTGGCGGTGTTTGCTGTTGTAACCAGCAATTACCATTCTATGAATAGTCCGCTTGTGATGTGCGTTTATGTGTCAGTCCTTGACAAGAAAGAGAACTGTGCACAATTAACTGTTTGTGCCAGAATAAAATCAAAAGACGTAACAAACAATTGGAAGCCAGTAAAGAAATTGTACAAAAGGAGTTGTTGGAGCAGGTGTCAACACAGCGTTTGTTGAAAATAAAGAAAGACAGAAATAACAGACATCATCGCTTTTCTTAACGCTTCTAAGCATGCCCAAGAGGGTGGTAGTAGAGTAGTAAACTTAAAGGTCCCATGACATGCCACCAGGGGGGTATGTCAAAGTCGCTAACGAAGGCTGCGTTGATAAAGCCCAGTTAGAACGAACGCCAACTTCCACTTGAGGCTAAAGCCGTTCCATCAACGCAATTCAGCCGCGGCTTGCTCAGGTTAGTTCAAACCAGGCTGACGTTATCGTGGATTACGCATGCTCTCAAGATATGTAACCAGCAATGTGAATGTCGAATCATGGATCAAATGTCCGAAAAGGACCAAGTGGGATCTTTTTCCAGCGACGAACAGAAGCTGCTTGTGGAGGTCTATGAGGAGTACAAGCATATAATAACTCAAAAAGGGAACACCGTAACCATTAATAAAAACAGGGAGGCCGCCTGGCAAAAAAATCGCAGATCTGTCAAATGCATAAGTAGTATTAAGCGTAACATATTTTAATTGAATATTGACCATGGATTTGTAACCAGGGAGATAGTCTTGAGGTAACGTGTTGAACTTGCACCCGGTTGTCCGGGGTTAAATCCCCACGTAATTAGTAATTTAGGATTACTGAGAAATTGGGCAAGTTATATTTGGGTTCTGGGGAAATTGTAAGACATATTTATTATATAAAAAGTAAATTGTTAGGCCTACTTTCTCTGACATAAAGGGAATTACAAAATTAAGCCAATGTTCCCGATTACGGTAGAACACAGACTTGTATAAAAATGTGTTGAGAAAATATTCACGATAACAATAGATAGCAATTAATTTAATTATTTTATGTGCATAATTTAATCTTAGACCCTTAGTGGAAATATAGGCTGTTTGTACTTCATTTATATAAATTTATGACACAATCGTGAGGACTAGGCTTGGCGGAACCTTCTGATGGTACACTTGTTGCCAACAGATGGCCTTCTCTGAAACACCGCTCAAGTAAACCTGACAGCTAGCCTGCTACCGACCAGGTTAGTTTGGTCAGATAAATTGCCATGGTTACTTAGCGGAGATTCCCTTAAGTCACGTTAATGGAACGCAACTCTAACTGAAAGTAGCGAGGCTAAGCAAAATAAGCCCGGCTTTGCCTTTAGCTTGGTTGATGGAATACCCCTCAGGTGTGGTGTGATTATCCGTTACAAGCCGTTTTGAAAATCTGTCTGTTATGACATCACAGATTTTCAAAACGGCTTGTAACGGCTAATCACACCACACCTGGTGGCATGTCATGGGACCTTTAAATGAGGCCGTAATGCACTTAGCTTGGTACACACACACACACACACACACACACACACAAACTTACCTGGGGCTCTTCTGAGTTCTATTTGCTGCTGATTACTCTGGGGCAATAAAAGCAGAGCCCTGCTGAAATCCCACTTGAGCTCATTGCAAGAGTCGCCGTCGCCTCTCTCTCTCTCTCTCTCTCTCTCTCTCTCTCTCTCTCTCTCTCTCTCTCTCTCTCTCTCTCTCTCTCTCTCTCTCTCTCTCTCTCGAGGACACCACGTGTTGCACAAAGAATAGCACGCACAAACACTGGGGGATGATTGCACCAAGACGGGGAGAATGATGTTTATCGGGGAAGTGTTTGTCATCGGCTGCATTGTGCTCATAGTGTGGCATTGATTTATTTTTGTTGTTGTTTGGGGTCCGGTTACCGGTTCATCCGAATTCTAACTCAAATATTTTTTTTTTTCATA
The DNA here is from genome assembly GCF_964030765.1 of Micromesistius poutassou. Classification (NCBI taxonomy): domain Eukaryota; kingdom Metazoa; phylum Chordata; class Actinopteri; order Gadiformes; family Gadidae; genus Micromesistius; species Micromesistius poutassou. Next base: position 13,665,458 of record NC_140280.1, read on the forward strand.
TGAACAAATAATTGAATGATTTCTGGCCAGGTCTACATTCGGCAAAGAGCCGCCATCAAAATATGAATGTGAGTAGAATAGCTTTGTCTGGCAATGCGTTTACTTGGCCTTGTTTTCTAGGGGCCATAATGATTTTGATGGTGTGTGTATATATGGATGGTTTTGGGGATGTGTGGGGGAGACCAGATGGGTGGTTAACTCGTGTGTGTGTGTGTGTGTGTGTGTGTGTGTGTGTGTGTGTGTGTGTGTGTGTGTGTGTGTGTGTGTGTGTGTGTGTGTGTGTGTGTGTGTGTGTGTGTGTGTGTGTGAAGAACATGTGTACTTTGTGGCGGTTCTCTAGTGCTCCCTTTATTCCCTCCTGCTCAGCGGGAACAGAGCCCTGCTCCGCCTGATCAAAGAACGGGCGGAGACACGGGCCGTCATGTCTTAACGTCTCCTCTCCTCCCAGTCTGGGCTGGCGGCTCCAAGCTGAGGGGATTGATTAGACGGACCGGGGGTTCACGGCGTTGCGGCTGTTATGTCACGTTCACGACGTGTTCAACGGAGGAACAAGAGGGACACAATTAACGCGTTTCCTGACGCCCCCCCCCCGGAAATGTTTAACTTCTCCCACTCGCTCGAGAAAGGGCGCGTCCGCTCGAGAAAGGCACGGGGAATGAAAAATTAATTGGCGGCGTGTCGGCGACGTATTTACATTTTGTTCTTTTAAAGACACAATTAATTATAAAGAGATGAAGAAGTCTGGGGAGAGGAGGCGGGGGAAAGCTCCTCCCCACAGGCCCTCCGCCGCTCTCAGGGAGCGGAGCCGTCGCGCCAATTAGCCGCAGACTCGAAGGAAAAAAAACGGTTGCTCCAAAACGTTTCAGCAGGTAGCACTAGAACTCACACTTTAAATTGCCTGGTTTCAAGATGTTCCTGGCAGTTAGGAGCATGTTGCCTCAAGGTGCTCGGTGCTCCGAGCTGCAGGAGAAGTAGGGAACGTGCCCTTTCATGAGCTTTCCTAAAACTCTGGGGGAACTGGTGTTGATAGGGAGAAGGTGTTTGAAGCGATTTTCATCTTTTGTCAACTTTTAAGGCTCTCATGACTTTCCGTATGTTCCCAATAGCGCTAATCATGATAACGATGATTATTGCAGCACCTGCGGTGAGCAGAGGATCATGGGATGTGTCTGGCGATGAGCCCGTTACCATGGGCACGTGGACGTGTTTATGCAGCAGCAACAGAGTTCACCTGAAGTCCTTGTTAGCAGACACCTTTGGTGAGTGTTGACCGACCCTTCTTGACCCCAAACATCAATACTTTGTTATAAAATAACGACCGGCACGGGGTGAGAACCGAGTTTATTCTCTTCAGGAGAAGTGCACGGTTTTTGTTCTGCAAATAGATCACGAGAAGTAGGTTGGGGCGGCGGAGAGAGAGAGAGAGTTTGCGTCCCACATTCGCTGCTTCGATGATGACTACGGAAAACAAGTTTGGGAGAAATGCGCGGGGTGAAGGAGGCGTGGTGAAGGATTAATCACCTTGGCATCCCGCTCACTCCCTGTGTGTCTGTTTACAGTGCAGGGCTCTCCAAAGAAAATGTAAAACCTGGCCCATTTTCTCTCTCAACTTTATCTCACCCGGCCCTTATCTGTGCTCATGAGTTACGGTAAACCCAGGCACGGCTCAATAAACAGCGTTGAGATTTATGGATCAATTTAAGGCCGACACCCTCCGATCGATTACACGGCGGTGGTGTCGGGCCAAAGGACAGCGCTCCAAATGATCGGGTTGTTAGACGTCAGGCCCCCCCCCCCCCCCCCCCCCCCACCCTGAACAACAGCCCCCCCTCACCCAGCCCAACGCCACGTTACCCAATCCATTCTAATGGTGTGATTACAATTCATTACAACCGAGGGGTCTCAGTCATTTATGTTGCGAATAAGAAAACGAAACAAAAAAAAACAAAAAACTATTATGGATTTTGATTATGCTTATGTGTGCCAGGCTGCAGTGTGGATGGTGCATATTGATTGGCCAGGTGAACACTGTGTTGAGGCTCCGCTTATTGCCTCTTAACGAGCTCAGCTATTATATGCATATTGAATGTAAAATGCCTCAGATCGATCCGACGTGTGTGTGTGTGTGTGTGTGTGTGTGTGTGTGTGTGTGTGTGTGTGTGTGTGTGTGTGTGCGCGCGCAAGCGCGTGTGTTGCACAGCCTCACCTCACTTTCGGTTGGCCTATCAATCGTTAATATTAGAATCAGCAGGTTTAAAGCGCTCAACCTCTAGAAAATGTCCTGATGTTCTGCTCTCACACTGACTAGAAAGTCCTAGAGAGGTACACAGTACACTGCAGAGGTACACAGTACAATGAAGAGGTACACAGTACAATGAAGAGGTACACAGTACGATGGAGAGGTACACAGTACAATGGAGAGGTACACAGTACACTGCAGAGGTACACAGTACAATGGAGAGGTACACAGTACAATGGAGAGGTACACAGTACACTGCAGAGGTACACAGTACACTGCAGAGGTACACAGTACAATGAAGAGGTACACAGTACGATGGAGAGGTACACAGTACGATGGAGAGGTACACAGTACGATGGAGAGGTACACAGTACAATGGAGAGGTACACAGTACAATGGAGAGGTACACAGTACAATGAAGAGGTACACAGTACAATGGAGAGGTACACAGTACGATGGAGAGGTACACAGTACACTGCAGAGGTACACAGTATGATGGAGAGGTACACAGTACAATGGAGAGGTACACAGTACAATGGAGAGGTACACAGTACAATGAAGAGGTACACAGTACGATGGAGAGGTACACAGTACAATGGAGAGGTACACAGTACAATGAAGAGGTACACAGTACAATGAAGAGGTCCAACCAAGGAGACTTTGTTGCTTCTGGAGTCATTTTTTTTAAATACCCTCGAGGGTAAAATAAAAACACTGGCGGTGAAGGAGGGTAACCGGTGCCGTCCTTTCACCTTACCTTTACGCCATAAGCTCAGGTGTGACACCCCCCCCTGAAGAGCGGGTGTATTCAGCTGTGAAATTGTACCCCCCTCCCTCCCCCATCACATCCCCATATCTGACACATACACCCCCATGCCCACCCCCACCCCCCCCCCCCCCCCACCACCCTGCTCCCCCACATCCATCTCATCCTCTACCCATCTGACAGGGTTGAGAAATGCTCTCTCTCTCTCCCGCTCTCTCTCCCTCCCCTCCCCCCCTTGGTTTCTCCAAAGGCCCCCAGCGCTTCACGTTGAGGACGTATTGCTATGCAACAGTCATCACACGCACGCACACACACACGCGCCCACACGCACACACACACACACGCGCGCGCACGCATTACCTTCCACACCTGAAACACTGACAGGTCGTGGCAGCGGCGGGCGGCTGTGCTGCTGTCACACCGGCGGTGCGTCTCCTCACGTCGGCGCGCCCGGAGGCCGACGGCGGGCTGAGCGCTCGCCAAGAGGAAATGAAAAAAAAAAAAAAACCCACCCTTTCTTCCTTCCCGCCCTTGCAGCCTCTCACACACGGGGGAATGTGAGTGAGATGTAATAAAGCCGTTACGAGTGGGGGCTAGTGTGTGTGTGTGTGTGTGTGTGTGTGTGTGCGCAGGAGACCGCTGGAGGTACGGCGTAGCGCTAGCCTCCGGGCTAACGCTACGCCCGTGTTTAGCGGGGGTCTTTGCGTGTCTCCTGTGGGATTTCCCGTGTGTCTTGCCATGCAGTGCCTTCTCTACGTTCTGTTTTTTTTTACAAGAGTGGAACCTAATGCGCAACACGAGCTTTGTTCTGCCGTGGCATTTTAATGTGCACGAGTGGAAACATTGAAGAAATGGTCAATATTTGCTTACCGCCGAGTTCCGCTACAAACGCCTGTCATCGGCCATGACTACAGAAGAAAAACAAACTCACACACACACTCACACAAACGCACAAACAAGGACACTCGAAGCAATGTTTCCATGTCCCTCAACACTCGTACATTACAAGAAAAACCGCCAACCGGGGAAAGGCGAGCCGTAGACAATGGTAGCGCTCTGGTCGTTGGCATAGCAACTGGGAGCTTCTCTCCACCGGAGAATGCTTGGCCCCGGACTCGAACACGAAAGATTTACCGATCCTATCACTTGATCTGACCGCTGGCCGCATTCCCCCGGCAGATCCACCAGCGAGGGGGTGTGAGGCGGTCTGAAACACACCAAAGGATTTCCTGTGAAAGCCTCGGGAAGCCCTTTTGTAACTCGTGTGTGGGAGCTTCCGGGAAGCCTATTACACACCGACCAGTGTGTGTGTGTGTGTGTGTGTATATATATATATTCTCAGCCTTCAATGGAGGCACGCCGGCGAGCAGGGGCGGGATTCCGGTGGAATAGCGACTGTGGGTATGATCTCCGAGGACCACACCACCAGCCCCTCGGCTCCTCCCACCACGGACGTTATTGACACCAATGATTACGTCCAGTGGGAGTGATGATAGCATTTTGCAACCCCCCCCCCCTCCCCCCCAACACACACACTCATCCCTCCCTCGCCACCCAGCTCACCACACACACACACACACACACACACACACACACACACACACACACTCATCCCTCCTCACCACCCAGCTCCCCACACACACAAACACTCACCCCTCCCTTGCCATCCCTGTCCCCCCCCCTCCCCACACACACACACACACACACACACTCACACCCCCCCCCCCCCCTCCCCTCCCCCCCACACACACACTCATCCCCCCCATCACCACCCAGCTCCACACACACACACACACACACACACACACACACACACATTCACCCCCCATCACCACCCAGCTCCACACACACTCGCCCTCCCCCGGACATGCGCTCCCTCCTGGCCTCTCCAGAATGATAGACTTTAGAGGAAATGAAAGAGGAGGTGCGGGCCGGAGAGAGGGGGAGATAATGGAGATGGAGAGATAGGAGCGCCGAGGGGGGGAGGAGGAATTATTACAGCGCGCTACTGACAAGACCTGCGTTTGTGTCAGAGTATTATGGAAGGAGACAGCAGGTGGGTGTTAGGAGTTGAAGGCAGCCAGGATCTCACTGGAAGGCACGGACACGCCATTTTTGTTGTTGTTGTCTTTTGGATTGAATTGCTTACTCGAAGAAGTTTGGATATGATTCAGCAGAGACCCAGAGAGGCCGGATTTACATTTTTGCTGCCGTTTTCAAATGAAACAGGGTTAGATGCAGCGTACGTGAGAGAATAGAAATATACGGAAATATCATCTGGAACATGTAAAGAGTTTTGTTGATTTTTTTCTTCAGGGACCCTCACATGGTTACACACACACACACACACACACGCACGCACGCACACACACACACACACACACACACACACACACACACACACACACACACACACACACACACACACACACACACACACACACACACACACACACACACACACACACACAGAACGTGCCAGGTGGCTTCTTGATTTAATTAGCACAAAGATGCACCAATTAGCTGTGATGCTACATTAGCTGCTGTTCTTCATCGTGGCTCATGGCAAACTCACAAGAGCCCAGTTCTGCCATTACTCTGGGGAAAAGAGTGGATAACAGTTGGCATGATTGAGGATTACTACTATTGCCATGTTATATACTTTTACTGCATGTTACATTTCTGTGCATTCTTGTTTCTTTGTTACATGCCTGCAAATGGCTTCATGTGCCTTGATAGTGCTTCAGCTTTTTCCCAAATTGTATTTCATTCCATTGTATTCCAGCATTGTAACACTATGTTTTCGCGCATAAAACATCATATACTTAAAGGCTTCAAACTGTGTCTTCCCACTGAGTCTGCGTCTCATTGCAAATGGACCTGAAGTGTTGCGTAAGGTGTGTGTGTGTGTGTGTGTGTGTGTGTGTGTGTGTGTCTGTGTCTGTGTGTGTCTGTGTGTGTGTGTGTGTGCGTGTCTGTGTGTGTGTGCGTGTCTGTGTGTGTGGTCCGACCTGATGGTTTTAAACAGACCCTGTGTGTGAGGGTTGAACCGCGGAGGAGGCGGGCTCTTTGACAGCGCTGCTCGCCCACTCTCACCACCAGCAGCTTGTGGGCTGCTGCTCAATGGCTCCGCAGCAGCTAATGGGCGTACCGCAGTGCACACCAGCAGCTCCAGTGGAGCCCGTGGCGATGGACCGGGCTCCAGTCTTAGGTGGTCCTTTGCAAAGGTTTCCCGTTTCACGAGCACATTCGGAGGGGGAACCAGGTTAGGAGCGCTGGAGCTCTCAACCAGGTTCTGTGGCGGGGGAATCAATGCCATGTTTTATGAGTGACTTTGAGTGGTACCGCATTGTAATAGATACTGAGATATTTACCTTTCGTTGGTGTTTGCCCAGACTGTATTGGGAATATAGGCTATAAAATGAAAAACTAATTCCTGTTTGACCTTAAATGATGGAAGTTGTCCACTCTTACACATTTTCCGTAATTATACTAATTATGTTTTATCGTCTACTGTCAATCAAACTCCTTTGTCCAGACTTGGTGGCATCCAATGGGATTGTCATACGGTTGTTTGAAAGCTTTAATTAAGCTGAGGTGTGGGAGTGCCTGTGTGTGTGTGTGCTTCTGCAACCGTACATCCTTCTCATTAAAACCAGGGACATTGCTGCGATCAAACAATGTCCTTCTAATTCCCTTCAGCCTTTATCTCCATCAATCGCGGTGGGATGTAATTGCAATTTTGTATCAGACTTCGTTGCGCTGACATTTCCCACACACACTCCTTATCAAGAATACTTTCATCGCGCACAGCCTGTGGTAATGGAGAGTATAATCTGGGTCAAGAGTACAATTACATTTGACACGAGTGACCTTAATAAACGTGAAGGTTTTTGAACAATGGGCGTGTGTGTGTGTGTGTGTGTGTGTGTGTGTGTGTGTCGTTCACCAATCAGACTTTTGGGGGTATTTGGTGTCTGTCTGTCTGTCTGTCTACCTGGCAGTCTCCGTCTCTCTCTATCTGCCCGTCTGTCTGTGAATGGGTACTGTACACACACACACACACACACACACACACACACACACACACACACACACACACACACACACACACACACACACACACACCATACCACTCCAGCCAGCCCTGTTTCCCCTGCAAGGCCCTTCAAAGGACACCATCAAAGGCTGTCTGACGGAGCCTGGCCTGGGCTTGCCAATTCCAGAAGTGAACATATGCTCCCTACTAGGCGGGGGGGGGGTAACCGTGGAGCTAGGCTCGGACACCCAGCACAATCACTGGGGACACACGGGAAGACACCCCTTGTGTACATTTTATGTTCATAATTATTCAAAAACAGCTGTTGTATCATGCCAGATGAGGTGCCATGGGGGGGTCCAGGTGTTTGGATTTGCATACGTGTAGCGCTATTTGAAGAGGCCCCTCGAACCTGACGTTGTTGTTGCAGTATACGGTGGGAAGGTGTTGACTTTAACACTGGGTGGTTTGGATCTCTTGCCTTTGGGGGGTAGGGCCTCTTCTGGAACGGTGTGGCGGAAAATTCTCTGGTCGAAACGGAACAGTTCATTTCAACAGATTCAACAGATTTCAATTTCCGAGGTTATGTTTGTATTGTTGTATTCACAGCAGGGTTGAAAAGCCATTGTCAATCGAATGCTGACAATGTGAGGAATTGATCGAGATTGCTCAATTATGGTTTGTCACCATGACCGCAACATTTTTCCTTTGTGGCAAAATACCAAAGAGCCAGAATCCATGAGGATCCAGAGTCTTACAAATGATGAGTTTGTCAAGTGGCTTTTGCACAAAACACACAATCTGGGTGGTCGTCTGTTTGTCGTTTGGTTAGAAATGAATTATTTATATTCTTATCAACAATTAGTATAGTTTTCTCTTTTTTACATGTGTTTTTTTGACTGTTACACAAAACTCAAATTAAGTTAATTAATTCAGTGGCACGCGCAAAAAAGTGTTAATTCACATTTGTTAATTTGTTTCTTTCAGACCCCAATTGCTTTACAATTTGGAGTCTGTTCTCTCTCCAGGCTTCAGCGACCTGGCACATGAGTCATTTAGCCGTCTGCTTTTCACAGCCTCTTGTTCCTATTAGTAGCAAAGGCTTGCTTCTTGGAGTCTTTTTGTTATTTATGCTTGGCAATGTTTGGCAACTTTTGTTGAATAACTTCATATTTTTACTGATGCAGGCCATGGTTTGAGTGGCCAGTCAGGCCTCTCAAACCGTTACAAATGTATGCCTCACAATTTATGCCACTCATTATTTCTTTGATTTTCTGTTGGGTCATAGGTTGTGATCAAAGAGTTGCCACCGGATTGTGATTCTATTTTTTTTTTTTTTCACTGCTGGATCGTAAATTGACTCCTGAAATGTACTGAATTTATGGAATACTCTTTGGAGGAAATAAGGTTGTTTCCCACTCACCTGTAGTCAAACAAAGCAATGCACCATTTTATTTTCTCGTTAAAGGGGTAGTTCAGGATTTTGGACATTGTCCACACCTGCCAATAAAAACTGTTTTACCCACTCCCGAGGCAAACCAATTATAATGCCAGACTATCGATGTAAATGTCTGTGTTGATAGAATAGTGTTGGAAATAAACTTACCCATCGCATTGCATTTAGTTTATAATCCCTGTAGTTGGAAGCAAGCTACGGCAGCGGCGGACTGTTATTACCTGCAGTGCGCTTCTCTGTTTACCTTCTGCTGTAGTGAATTGGTTGCTACACCGGAGCAAAGTGAAATTCCGCCGCTGCTGAGAAAGTAGTCCCCCAAAATGTAATGTGATCATTGCGATACAAGGATAGTTTTATTTCTAATATTATTCTATCAACACAGGCATTATAATAGTCAGGCATTATAATTGGTTTGCATCGGGTGTACTTTGGAGTGGGTAAAACTGTTTTTATTGGCAGGCTAGCAGTTCCCCTCAACTTGCGCTAGCCTAGCACCAGCGATTTCTGCAACTAGGACTGAAGGACTGAATGAAAAGTGTTGAAAACAGTCTCCAATGATAAATAACACACTGGCTCCTTTGGAAATGAGACCCGATGTCCAAAATCCTGAACTACCCCTTTAAGCCAGTGCTCGATTCGACTGAGTTAGCATTTGATTAGCGTTTGAGTTAGCCATCAATTGAAGCCGGTGAGAATAGTCTGTAAAGTGAGTAAAATACACCATTCCAAGTAAAGATATTTAAGCCGTTTCACTCATAACTCATAGTATATTAGTAACATCATAGTATCTTAATACAAAAAAAATGATATTCAGATTAATTAAAGTGGGCCTATTTAGGCTTGATGTTTGAAGACTGTGTTGTCTGATCTTAGTCCAGTTATCTATATTTCCATCCCAGCGTTCTGAGCCTGTTGCCCTATTAAAATCACAAGCAGCGGCACCTGTCTGCCACAAAGGGCTTTCTTGTCTCGGGCTCCATGCCCGCAGAGATGAAGACGAGGGTCCGCCCAGCCCAAACACCAAACACACCGACGCTAGCAAGAACACACAGCGAAATGACACAAGCCTAGCGACTATCAGCCACCTCATGTCTGATAGCAGGGGTCTGCTGCCATGGAGGCCGCTACAATGCCGCCCCAAAAGATTGAGAAGGGCTCTATACACAGCCAAACCAATTAGGGATGAAGACATTTGACTGAACTTAAAACTTTGAGTAAAAGCCACGGATGTTTAGTGACGATACAAACCTTACGGCACAAACAGAAGAAGAAAAAACGAACAACAAAATAGCGGTTATTATGTTTTTGGTTGTTGTGTTTCACACGTGTCACCGATTGTCCTTTATCATGTCTGATATCATCTGGTTCAGGACTTGTGCAGCCTAGGTTTTTAATACATGATGGATGGATGGCACGCCAGGAGCAAAGACCTGCGGGGAATAGGGAGTGGGGCTGAGTAGGGGTGTGATACCGGTACTGATTGGGTCTCTCTGGCACGGCCGACTGCCAGTACGGACAATAGCACACCGAATAGCTAATCACTGAACCATGCACAATGCTCCCTCTGACCTACATACATTCAGTACGGGCTCTCAGACCTCAGCTACTACTACGCCCACACAGGTAGTCCTGACTTTAACTCAAACTACACAACCCCGTGAATACAATGTCAATAAATAAATATAAAATATAGTATGTATAACTCTGCCTCAGGCCTCATTAACAAGTCAACTGCGGAAGTGGAATATATTTGGATCTAAAATGGAAAAAATAATAATTGGATGAGTTTGTTCAGAAAACTCATCACTTGGTTGAGGAGGTCTGTCAAGGAGCCTCGTTAATGAGGACTGTGCCCGGAGGGGAGACGAGGACGCCAAAGACGAATGGGTCATTAGTGTGTTTTAAATGTAAGAGTTGTTGTTCAGGGGGTCGAATGTCTTGCCTGGGGGTTATGTATGCACCAGTTGATGTTGAATAATCACCAACAGATTTGACACGGTAATTCAAGCTGTCAGACACGTACAGTGGCCCGGATGTTTGTTTTTTTGCCCTTTACCCTTTTAGAATAGGTCTCTTCTTGTTTTCCTTTGCTATTCCTTCGGGTTGGTTCAATATATTGTGGTGTTTTTTTTTCCAGTGCGTGTGTGTGACAACCGCCACAGTCTAAACACAAATACCTTTTTGGCTCTTGCGCAAATAGGGAATTATGTTCTGCGATGACAAGAATTGATTTCCAATTCCCTCCACAATGACTGCATGATTGCCAGCCAGTCTTGCTGTTTGGCCCGCATTACTGAGGGAGCCTGGGGCTGTGGATCACGGTGACAGCTGTCTACACCTGAGGGCCTACACCTCACATTCTGATGAGAGAGAGAGAGAGAGAGAGAGAGAGAGAGAGAGAGAGAGAGAGAGAGAGAGAGCATCCTCAGTTTGAACAAACCTTTTAATTTACTGGTGTGTTCCTCAGTCTGCACTTCACAAACCGTCACGCAGCCAAGAAGAACTGTAAATGTAGGACATTTAATTGAAAACTAGTCGATTTTATAGTGAGTGCATTCCATTTATACATGCAAATTTAAATGTGACATGCATACAAACGTGTAACGTATAATGTAGAAATATCACGTTATACAATATCAAATATAGAATCCCCCTGAACAACGTATAAATCAAATAAGATTAGCTTTTAGGAAGATATTCCTTTAATTTTATGCTTTTGTTTCCCAAAGATACTGTGCACATGGCCATGTTAACATTGCCTTCTGATATATACTATAAAGTAGGCCTAATTGTCAGTCGTTTAAGTCTCCACTCTTGATTTGAATCAAGTGCTTTAACTCACACCTTCTCTCAGCATATGCATTTAATTACTATTCTCGGGAAAGCTGCTACATATGTAAATGTGGGAGCTGTGAACGTACTACTGTTTAATCTGTTCATGCTATGTCTAAAAATAAAAAGACCACGATAAATCAACAGTTATATTTAGCAAGGCCTCAATTGACTCCACGGACGCTTAGCTCAGCTCAGTGGAGACATCCTCTCCCACAACTCGCTACCAAGCCCTAGGTGTCAGGGACTCACCACAGCTGAGCAGGAAAAGTCTTTGCACACCTACGGGTACTTGAGGACACGACAACGTGAAAAACACAGTGGACTCGACCTGCACAAATGTTGTGCTTCAACACCTCTTCCACCAGTACAGTTGGTCACCTCCCACGGAGACCCTATCCCTTGCTGACAACGCGGGCCAGATCGCAGCCACAGGGAGTAGGGCGAGGGGGTGGTGTACCAGCGGTAACTGATACACCCCCTATTTAGAAGGGTGTCATCGTTCCTTTCACACTACTTGTCATGGTATTAAATTGGGTCGGTGGCTCCTATTAAGGATTGTTGTGGCCGTTTAGCCTAATCGTAGCCTCTTGTCCAATGGGAATCTGGCAGCTGAAAGGGATAGAGCCTAGGGGGATTCAGCCAAAGAAGGGAGCTATACCCCTTTGAGAAATTGACCCCACAAGGTGTTCATGGGGAGGTGAGTGGGGGAGGCTGGAGAGGAGGTGGGGAACCACTAGGGTGAGTATTAGTTACAGTGGCCTTTTATATATATATATATATATATGTTCCACCAGAAAGAAGCCCCACGGCAGTGGAGTGCAGCTGTTCCACTGAAGCTGGGTTTCATTATGGAAAAGATCATGCACTTCTAAGCTAACATGCCGCCCACCATTTTAAAGGTTTGCTGGGGCAGAAGCATCTGGCTAATGTGTCACAATTACCTAGGACAAGGACTTGCGTGCGGTAAACACACACACACACACACACACACACACACACACACACACACACACACACGAATAGCGTAATGTTTGAGTGAACATGTCTAATTCTTGTTCCTTTTTATTGCACATACCATCCATTAGCTAACCAACATCTGAGCACTATTTTGTTACATTTAAATAATCTTGCGCTGAGCCAGTGTTGACTGATTAGCGGGGTTATAGGGCCTCATGTGGCGAATTGACGTGGATACATCCGTCTGGATAAATTAAAAAATGTAGCTGGAAAGTGTCAGGTAACCTAGCCTGCTATTTTAGCATGGGGAGTGAGGGAGAGAAATGAAAATCGATGACGGCGTTCATCCCTCAAATCCCCCGGAATCTATTAGCGGTGTTAAACTCTTTCCAGTTAAGGCGGTGGCTAAGCACTTTTCAGACACATAAATGACTCCTGGACTTTCTAACAGTGAGTCTCCGATAGGCGTACACCGCCAGCAGTGCGTCATTAAGCCACATCCAATTTATTTTTAGCGGTATTGATTCATAGGAACAGGAAGTCTGCTCTGCTGCCGGGAGCCGAGGGGGAAAACCACAGAAGAGTTTCATCTATTTGAAGTTAGGCCGGCTTCTCCCAGTGACCCCTTCTCACTCCTCCTTATTCCTTTGTGAGGATGTCCTCACTCCGAGGACATCCACACACCAGCATACAATAGTAGGCCCATGTCTGTATCATAAAAGATCAGGAGATCTTACAGGCAATTCATTTTATTTTTTCAGAGGATAAGATTGTTGATCCATTAAAGTCGCTAGACTCTAGTTATGGGTAATACAGACGTTTTTAAGAACAAGATAACATGGGGCACATTAGTACATGTCAGAATAATTCAGTATCTCTGCACCTCGCCACATGGTGGTGATATTAGCTTATGCATAATGCCCTGAATCATCACCATGCTCTTTCTGTATCAGGGTATCAGTATTGTAATGAAAGACTATCCGGGTTGGTCTTTTATAAGAGTTATAGGCCTATAGCAGGTTAACGACTGTAGTTTGCTATGTTCCGACAGTTAATTTACAATGCAAGACCTCAAGTTATAACAGCAATATCTTTTAGTACCTGTCTATTGCTCTCTCTCTCTCTCTCTCTCTAGATATATCTCTCTCGTTGTCTCTCTCCAACCAGTTCCCTACATTTCCCACCTCCCAAGACAACACAAGTCCTAGGCTTGCAAAGCTTTAGCATATAGCATACATTCGCCAATGTAAACGTTTCACAAGAAGCCCCTCGCGGAGGAAGGATCTTTCTCCAGGGTTCACTTCAAAAGAAATGCACGCACGCCGGCCAGATGGGCGCGAAGGACGTCCGAGCGTGCCAGAAGTGCCCTCGCTCGTGACAGCCACCTGCACGCCGCCGCGGCTGCCAAGGACCCTCCTTTCCCGCCCTGCCTCACTTTAAGTCACTTTAAGTCTGTCCCCATCCAACATTGTAACTAAACCTCCATTGCTGAACGGACCTGCAATTTGTAAATCTGATTCTGTGGTAGTTGTTATAGGTGTTTGGTGTTTTCATGAATTGTTACAATTTAAGAGACATGTTTCTGATTTATTTATTATTTGGCCATGTATTATCAATTTAGCGCTTAGGATACTTAGGGGAGAAGTCAGTTGGAAAAGTCCACGTTTGAGTTGGCCCAGGCAAGATCAGTGCGAGGAGAAGCTTGAAATCATTATGTGAAAGATTGGCTAGGTTTCACATAAATAAATGCATACATTGGCCTCCCCCATCTCTTTTCTTTGTGTGTACTTCTTAACCTTTATGTCAACTCTCGTGTCTGCCAACGATTGAACAAAAATCCTAATTTCAGTCCACATAGAATCATCTCAGTAAGATCCTCAGAGATGTTGCCATTGTGAATAGTTGGGAAATACAATGTTGTTTTGAGTTTGGACAAAGCAAAGCAGTCTCCTTTTGCGTTGCATAAATGCCACAGCAAGTGGCTCCCAGGATGAGTACCTGCATGGCTGACACATGCAGACACGCAAACATCGCCACTATATGGCTTATACATCAGAATGCATCATGGGATTGTTTTGTTGCTATATTTAGAGGATGCAAGTTGTAGTGCTGTCAAATAGATCAGTATTTAATTTCCTCATTCGGCAGATGCATTTATATCAAAGCGATTTACAATGAATTTGTAGATACAGCAGGTAGGGGATTAGGCTTCTTGCTCAAGGGCTCAAACCCATTACCCTTCTGCAGGGAGCGGAACCATTAAATGCTTTTATATGATGATTTTTCAATGGTACCAGTTTTCAATGGTCACTTGCTTGAAGAAAATGTCATTGAATAAAGTATTGATGTGGGTTTCAAGAGCAGGCAGGTTGATTTTTTGGTGGACCTGGTAAAGTTATCACACTGCTTATGTTGCCTACAATTTTAATTTATTTCTCTTGTCTTGTGCTTGTTCTGCCGCCTGACCACCAGGATCCTGGATTCAGAACCAGGTCTTGCATGCAAATCGATGTGTTTCTGGCAGAAGGCTCTTCAGCTACCAAGAACTATGAGGTATTTTTAGTTTTTTCCATTTCAGTAAAATACTAGAGAACTCTAAGGATGCATTTTACAATAGTTTTCAATAGTAATACAAAAATCCAGTTTGTGTCATTATCAATTATGAATTGTTTGATTTTATATTGGGTTATTGAGTATTGCAATAGCTGAACAAAGGGATAGGAAAGTCTGACAAAAATGCTACAATGGGTGATCTATGGGTTCTAAATCCTGCCTCCCAATAATGTATGTCATCCATATAGTATTACCTTCCAACTTGAGATCCATCAAAACGTAACAAACTGAACACGTCTAGATGGATGCACGCAGACGGCTGGGTGCACAGATTAAGGTTAATAGTTGATATTAAATAGAGGGAAAGGTGTGAGAATAACGCTTGATGCAATACATCTAGGACCGGAGCATGTTGCTATTGTGTTCTGCATGATCACCTGCATGGCCACACATGGATTCAGTGTTACGACTGAGATTTGAAGATGAATTGAGTGGGCATCCTTAAATGAGTCTGTGAAGACATCCAGTCTTCTGTTTCTCAATCCATAGGGGTAATCCCCTACAGTAAAACGTACTAGGTTCCCTAGTATTGCTTTGATTACTTAAGAGATACCACTAATTGAATCAAGAGTCATACCAGATATCATGTAGGTATTATGGGATTAGAAGGATAGATCACTATGCCACAGATATTTAATCACTATATTATCACTGCATTGTAAACCAACAATGGCAACAATGGCTTGACTCATTGGAATTGTGCCAAAACTTACAGATGGTCGATGATGGAGCTCTTGGAGATTTTTCTGGATGCCATAGCTTGAAGTAACTCCAATATTGTTTCAAGGCTTGGATTGTTCTCAGCCTTAAGAATAAAAGTTTCTGCTAAATTAATAAATATAAATGCACATACTGGGTACAGAAGACCCGATGTTCAGATACATTCCCAAAGTATTTTCAATACTCTTAATTATAATTAATGTTGGAAACATATGCTATTTACTTCAACTCTTTACCAGTCTTGGATTATAAACCTCTTTACATTTTGCCCTCGGTTTCTCCTCTGCACGCCATGGAGCAGGCGTAACGTTTAAGATGAGGAGGAAAGGCTGTTGACAGATTAAGCTATCAAAGGAAATCATGTCGCTGAGGCAGAAGAGACGTCTCCCCCGCCGTGCTCCCTTACATTATTTATTCCCACAGATGACGCGTCTATATGGCACGCAGCGAAACAGTAGGGCGCTTTTGGTTTACA
Organism: Micromesistius poutassou; assembly: GCF_964030765.1. Taxonomy (NCBI): domain Eukaryota; kingdom Metazoa; phylum Chordata; class Actinopteri; order Gadiformes; family Gadidae; genus Micromesistius; species Micromesistius poutassou. Next base: position 13,681,558 of record NC_140280.1, read on the forward strand.
TCCGACCCCTGAGTCACTCATCGTCAGCTGTATGGAAATGAAACGGGGTGGTGCAGGATTCAAACTATTCAGTACCGTAGGTTAACTCCTGGTTAAGGCGGAATCTCACCACATTTTGAGTATTAAACTTCAATTTTACTTACATTTTACATATCATCTAAAAATGGATATAATGAAACATGATATAATGAAACATTATATAATGATATCATGTCTAAACGGTTATAACGCTTGTTTACTACTATTTACTATTATGTCATTTTGCAGATGCTTTAACCCAAAGCTGCTTACGGTGAATTCCGATACAGTAGTTGAGCAGGTAGGAGTGAGGGGGGTTGAACAGCCTGACCAATACACCGTCCTGTGATGTCACTTGACTTCGACATCAGCAAGTGGGCGGTCGTATCACATTGCATCACACTATGGATAGTGTCATGGTGTGTTCCAGATACCTCGGACACAAGCCTTCCGAATTTCACTTGTGACATAATTTCCTGTCTCGTAGCACTTAGCGTTCTCGTCTTTGTGATCGTGTCATTGGCTAGTCATTGTTATTGTTAGCTACATTAGCCTCTTTAGCAAACCAGCTCAAAAACAAACAACACAACTTTACATTGTAATGCACGCACAGCAAGACCGTGCAATGCATACATTGGTGACCGGAATAAAGTAGCAATGTAATCAAGTGTGTAAGAGACATTAAAATGACCAACGTGGTACAAATACAAAGAAAATAAATCTCTTCACAGGCGCAGCCATTTTTGTTGAGAGCGTCATCACTGAGCTCGGTATATTCTCAGAATTCCGAGGGGGCGCGACCAAAAGGGGCCGTCCCTCCGAGAAATACCACAAGAAAGCTGGGAGATTTCCCCACTTGGACCTCGGAAGGCTGGTGTCCGAGGCATCTGGAACACACCATCAGTACCGGTAAAGGGCTGATTATGGGCCCATGTTCACGCAACGCAAGGGGGTTACGGACCCCTTACGTCCTTGCGGACCCTCCTTTTGTCCACCGCGAGGGGCCTGGCGTGCGCCTCCCAAAAATTGTAACCTTCCGTCGAGGCGACGCAGCAGCAAGGACTGTGATTGGTCTGCTCACTAAAACCCGACGCAGAACCATAAAGGTTCACGACTCAGACGACTGCATCGAGGCGTCTGCGTGGTCATTGCGTTGCGTGAACGTTGAACCATAATCAGCCCTTAACACTTTAGTGTGACGCTGTGCTTAGTCCTTCCCCTGAGGTACATTTTTTATTAGTTTTGCCTGAGCAGTGGAACTAGAGTTGTTGAAGCAGAGGGCTGAAAGCAGTCACAAATAAATGACATCTGGGGCTGTAAATGGTGTTACATACAGTGAATGATAATTGGGTGTTTTCAAATTGATTGGTGTTATGAGTAATCGACTTCTTCTAGGAGTATGTCTTTTCAACCATCTCAGGTGGTCTTTTCATCCTTATAATGGAACATAATGGCAATTACCTGGACCATTATCTAATAATCCATCTATATGATCTCCACAATGATACTGTAGTGGGTAAGATAAGCACCCATTCTTAAACCTGAGCCCTTGCCAGTCCTTAATAGACCTCTGTTGTGTTTATTCCCCTGATGCAGTAGTTGCAGCTGGGCAGCTCAGAAATCCACTCTAAACTGTTAACGTATGCATAGCTCAGGCTTGCAAGCACTCAGAAGCTCACCTTCTACCGCCTTAAGGTTTAAGGGCTGTGATTTGCGGCTGGTAAGAGCTGAGAAGCAAGGATTGGCTTGCGATGAGTGTATTGGTGTGGAATTGTGACGAATGGTAGTTTGTGTTTATGGTGGTGTTGGGGTATCGTGTGATTTTTAGAGCGATGGGTTGTGATATTGTGAAGTATTGGTGTATATGTTGGGTTGTAAGTGTGTGTGTGTGTGTGTGTGTGTGTGTGGTGGTTGATGAGGATTTGACCCTAGGGTTCATTTTCCTGGTTTAGAGCGCCAGCACAGCGGCGATGAATCAATCGCTAGGTGATCAACTGAGGCCAAATGTATATTTTAAAAGCAGCTGTGGTCCTATTGGCACTAATGGTGGTGTTTCCCCTGCATTAGAGAAGGGGACACAAGTGATTATACATGATTTAACCCCTGTGAGGATTTGTAGGAGATTTATTAGAAAGCTTTCGAACATTATCTCATTCTGTCTCTGTCTCTCAAGGGCTATTCAAACATCATCAAATCTCCATTATCTGTAGTACCCGATAAGGCGGGGGGCTTACCACAATTTAGAGGGAAAACTTGTTTGCTTGTAAGTGACTCAAATAGCTGCTGCGAGAATCGCTTGTAAACACTATATGTTCTTTTCAGAAGGCTACTTTCTGCCGCACACGTAATATAATCTTGTGGATAACGGTACAATTGAGAGGGGGGTGGGGGGGGTGTTTATGTATGTGTTTTTTGTGTGCGTGTCTGTATGTGTGAAAACGTGGTCGTACAAATAGATCTATGTAGCAGACATATGTTTGCTATTTGCCTCATTGTGTTGCTCAGCCGTATTTATTAAATTAATGACGAGGGATTTCTGAGAAAGTGATTGTGTTGTGTCGCCGCGGATAAGATGGCTCTCGGCTCTGTGCCATTACCATCAGCCCAATCACCCTGTTCCCATGGCAGCTGATTGCATGTTATTACACATCCCACACTCCTAATACTTGGAAGGGACTCAAGAGTGTATACACACAAACACGCGCAGGCATGCACACACACACACACGCGCGCACACACACACACACACGCTCATGCACATGCAGCATCAAACAATCATTCCTGTGTTGTGCCTGCGTGAGCCGCATCCGTTGTCCTCCGTAAAACATCGCTCCATGTTGAGCTGGTCGTAAGACATGAAGAGAAATCATTTGATCTATTTTATTCATACTACACGGGCAGAGGGCTGAGGAGCGCGGGGGTGGTCGGTCAAGAGTGAAAGCGATGAAATGCATTATTCCTCGAGTCTAATCCCAGACCGACAGCTAGACGGAACATAAACAAACATAATGAAGGGCGACTAAGTCCAAACTAGACATGACGGCTCTATCGGGCCTCGTCTATCAGCCCTGATGTGGCCGGCCTGCTTTCCCCTGGCTGCTCGCAGGGATGACGCAAGCGACCAAAATCAACAGATTGATGAAAAGTGGATCTTATTAATAACGAGCGCTGGAGCCGGTGGCCTGGTGCGGGGTTCATATCAGTTTTTGTTTTGGCTGGCATTGATGGGAGATATTGTGGTTGGGTATTGTATTTTTTTTAAAATATTTGTCATCCCATTGGAAGGCAGCTTTACAGTTTGTTTTGGTAACCAAAACTCTGTTTCGCATTATTTGTATTTCTATATGTCTCTTCTATATCTCTATATCTTCTATGTCTCTTAAGCAAACAGTCCATGTCTATTTTTCAGTGAATGCTCTGTCCTCAGTCAGGAACATCCACATTTTCCTAAAAGGTAATCTTCGTTATGTATTTATTTCCTACATGGGAGCAAGGGTATCCACCGGTGCGGTTGAAACAGCTGTACATTCTTCAGTAAAAAATAAGTTGGGCTGGCATTTGAAACCCAATCTCAGAGATGATTAATTATCTGAAGACACGTTTAACTATACCGTCGGCTTCGCATTGTTTAAAAGGGCATTTATCATGGTTTTGTGAGTTCTAAAGCAATGCCACATTGGAACGTTCTGGAGCTTGCTGAAAAGCGAATGTATAAATCAAACTGTCTCCGTTGTGTAGTGATCCACAAAAATAAAGTTGGTTTGGCTCCAGTTCATATAAAACAGTATATTTCTGGAGCTAGGAACTCGGCTCTTTGAGCCTGGAGGAACAGGAGCACATCATGGCTGTATGTGTGTATGTGTGTGTGTGTGTGTGTGTGTGTGTGTGTGTGTGTGTGTGTGTGTGTGTATGCACTGGAGGGTAGGAAGTAGGAATAATCTGTGGGTGTATATAAAGAAGGAGGGGTGGTGGTCAAACTGCTCTAGTATTTCGGACCTTCCCTCACCAAGGAGCTGGCCAGCCTCTTAGCCTTGGAGGGATTGGACACTATTTACATTTCAGATGCAGAATGGATCGATGCGCTCGGCGGAAAAACTATCGGGACTCACTCATTGGGTTTGGGCTTTAATCAAACCGTACACACCTGGCCGTGGATAGCAAAGCTGATGTTTCGGTGGAGCCCTTGTGCTACTTGGAGGTTATAGTGTGTGCGTGTGTGCGTGTGTGCGTGTGTGTGTGCGTGTGAGTGTGATTTGACACACCGAGTCAAGTCAATAGGTGACAAACTAGGCTGCATAGGGGACATGCTTTGGTGGTTAGGGTTAGGGTTAGCAGTTGGATCACTAGAGGGGTGTGAAATGAGGCTCAGATCAAATACCTGTTATGCAGTTTGTGTTGGTGACTGGTGACGAGCAGAAGACTTTGCCAGCAATTATGTCTAATCAGCACGTTTCACTGGCTAATCGGTGGATACCCCGGCGATACGCCAAACAACCGACCAAACCAATCAATCAGCGTATTAAAGCGGAACTTTTAAATCAATACCATTAGGCAGCCAAATTGCCCCTTCAAAGATGCCTAAGAGCGTCCTCGTGTGCTGAGAGACGATCCTCCGTTTGCCCACGTTTGTTTCACAAGTTGATTAAGCGGATTAGCATAATTAGCATGTTGAAGCTGGAAAGGAAACAAACCACAGACCAACAGATGAAGGGCCCTCATTAGCCATGGGAAGACAATGACTGATTGCTAATGCCGCAGTTCTGTCGCTAGACATTGGCCACGATTAATTATACAAGTGTGCGTGCTTGTGTTGCTGTGGGTTGCCGTCTGTTTGTCTGGATTCATGTGTGTGTATTCGTCAGCCTGTCTTTCCTATTTCTGTATAGGTGCACGCGTGTACGAGTTTGTTGATATGGTAGAGTAGACAATCCTTTGGTGGTTCAGAAGAAACTCATAAGCTAATACATGGCTAGCAGGCATTACTCACGCACTGTAATATCCTGTTATGCAAATGCAGGGGTTGAAATCAAATGTGGTAATTCACGAGTGGAAAAGAAGAAGGTGAAACATAAACGCACTAACTCGACATAATTGCCTTCTGTTGAGTTTACCAGAATACATTATCCACATTCGTATCTCCCATGCAACTAGCTGCACACCACTCAAACATTAACAATTCATGTATCTCCCGTTGACCTCACGCCCGTGTAGTTTCCTTCCAGCGTGCTGCTGGGACGCCAGTCTAGAGACGAGCCGTAGTAAGAAACTAGTCCAAAACCCATGGCATGTTCCGATCATGTCAATCTAAGGGCGTTAATTTAATCCTGTCCCCGCTCCACTTTTCATCAGCACTGAGCCCCATGCTGGTGAACTGATTGGGATGTAATTTGCACAGCGAGTTTCAATCACGGGAGACAAACATTTTTCCCTCTCATTGAAGAGCACATTAGAGATGATCTTCTCCAGTGCCGTGGCGCGCCCGTCTCTAACGCGATTTCCAGAGAACAATCTCCCCCAGTGATCCAGCGAGGCTTGTTTTTGTTCTCCTCCTTCCTCCCTCTCCTTCTCCTCTCTTCCTCTCCCCTCTCCCACCACAGAGAGGAAGAGGGAGTGGGAGAGAGAGTGGGAGAGGGAGGGAGAGAGAAAGGGAGGGAGAGTGAGGGGGAGAAAGAGAGAGACTTTCTTTGATCTTGTCTCATTTCGATCTATACACTCCTGGGCTGAAATCATATCACAGGGATGACTATTTTTGGAACAAAGCTGTCGACATGCTGAAACACACACACACACACACACACACACACACACACACACACACACACACACACACACACACTGATGTGTCTACTGTGAATTTGTCACATAATTAGGAGGCGCCCGGCCTGTCGGCGGATGCTGTGTTAATGACATCCACTGACACCGGTGATCATACGTGTAATGTCAACTTTGAGCACAGTGCTGGTCAAACTGAGACTTCAAGGAGGGAAGAGTGTAAAAAAAAAAAATATCCCTTCCCATTTTCTTCTCTGAATCTCAGAGTCAAAGAAGAAATCTTTTAGGCGTTCGTGGTGGGAGCAGTCGCCCACGGCTACCTTCAGCAGACCGAACATGAAACTGGAAGGGATACATTTATAAAATGTCCATTTCAATTCTGCCGGCCACTGACTGCTGCACTCTCCTCACACAACATCACCATGGTGTTGCTAGCATATTCCCACGCACGGTTTTGTGCCATGGGGGTGTAACGTTCTTTGGGGTGGCCAGTAATGATAGCATTTATTTTATAAAATTCTTCAGCCAAGATTTATAATGCCAAATATTCTCAGATACTTGAGTCAAAATGTGGGTTTAACTTGGCAAGTGCGTTGGCCGTGGGGGTGTCCACATCTTAAACATATCACGTAACATCGCCCAGGACGGAATGGAGGCTGCAGCAGTCAGTCTCTTGAATCCCCTCTCCAAAATATATTCACTATTTAGTCTCTTTGATCCAAAGCGGCTTCGGGTTTAGGCATCTTAGATCATCAAGGATGCCTACAGGTAGACTGCAAACCTAACAAATGTAAAGGTACTGAGGCTACCGGTCCAACGGTTAATAACAAGTTGCAAAGACTGCTTGGCCACATCAGGGTCCAGGTGAACTGAAATGCTCAGATTGCTTCTGTTTATTTGGTCTGAACACAAGGTGCCTGTGTTTACTCTGCGAGGCTTACGAGTCAAACAGCTATCTATCATTGACTGTGGTTAGGAATAATTTCACAGTACAGAGGCGGTGATTAGTAATAGTTCAACGTTTGTTTGAAAGAGTGCAGTAAAGATCGGCTTTTGAGAATTAGCTGTGTGATAACAACCACCTCCAGGCAGTGCTCAGATTCCTGGAGAAAAGAACTTATCTCTTTAACCTCACCTTCTGTGATCCACACTGAATGAAATGTAATACATCGTACATGCATTGTATTCTAGCTTTACATGAAGTAGTTCAGTGTTGAGTGACATCATAACCGAGATGTTTTCTGTTCTCTGTCTGTCTTTGAGTTTCTGCTGTTTGAGATTTGAGTTATTTTGGCAGCTAAAGTCATTTAGCTACAGTCATACCCTATAGTCATATCAGCTCAGTCGTATCTCTAGTCATATCGCCTCAGTCGTATCTCTACAGTCATATCGCCTCAGTCGTATCTCTACAGTCATATCAGCTCAGTCGTATCTCTACAGTCATACGCTACAGTCATATGCTACAGTCATATCACTACAGTCATATGCTAAACTCATGCTACAGTCATATCGCCACAGTCATATGGTACAGTCATATCGCTACAGTCATATGCTACAGTCATATGCTACAGTCATATCACTACAGTCATATGCTAAACTCATGCTACAGTCATATCGCCACAGTCATATCACTACAGTCATATCGCTACAGTCATATGCTACACTCATGCTACAGTCATACACATTATACACATTATTTTCGGTCATGCATGGCTTGATTTGTATAACATGACGACCCTAATAATGAATCATTCGTGTTTTTATGCGTTTTCAGTGTTGACCTTTTTTCATGCAACATATTTGGAGTGGGTGCTCAATGAGAAAATGTGAAGCGGTGTTCCCTTCAGATTAACATGGGGCAGGAACGCTGTTGGCATTTTTAAACCTGCCTGCATCCTGTCTGTGTGACGCAGCCTTTTCCTGCGCCCCTTTTTTTCCCCTCCTTTTTTTTTATTTTTTTTACCATGATTGCCCTTTTCAAAGAAGCCAGCAAACATGGCAGCAGAAAGGTCAGCGAGCTCTGAATAACATTAGTGATACTCTTTGTTTTATCTCTACCTTCTCCCTCTCTCTCTCTCCATTCTCTCTCTACGTTCTCTCTCTTTGTCTCTCAGTCTCTCGCTTGATCCACAAGCTGCTCTTTGAACAGCACCACGTTAGATCCATCCAGGCCCTTTCTCTCCCCCCGCTGCCCAGCCTGCAGTCTGACCGGCTGGCATGCGTTGGGTTAAATGATGATGGGGGGGGGGGGGGGGGGGGGGGCGACGATCAAGGCAGGGCAAGGAGCTAGAAGAATCACAGGGATTCTGAAGAATCAATATTCGATTGAAGGGATGGAGACGGGGACGGGGACGGGGATGCCTCAGGGATTGTGCGAGCCAGTGCACGGGTCAAGTGCACGGGCTCACTCCATCAAAGCTGGGGTTGAACAAATACACCAGATTAGTGACGGATACTGAAAAGTATTTCAGGCGGACGAAAGATACCAAGACGGAGAGGAGGAGAGAGAGAGAGAGTGTGGCGGGGGGGGGAGGGATAAGCCCACCCTGGGGGGGGGGCGTCACAGCGAGGGAGCCAGTGCAGAGCTGATCCACGCATGAGGGCCCCCCCGCCACTCACATGGTGGCACTGTTGCACCACCTGTTCAACGCCACCGTCCACCGCTCCTCTCCGCTCCTCTTCCTCTCCTCATCAATCTCTCCTCCCTCCTCCCCTCTCCTCCGTGGCTGATCTGCCCTTGCCTGTGCGCCTCTGCAGAGCCTCTCGGCAAGGCCTCCTTCCCTCCCTCCCTCCCCCCTCCTTCCCGCACCTCCCTCCTCCTCCTCCTCCTCCTCCTCCGCCTCCCTGTCTCCTCCTGCTGATAGTCAACGACAACGACAGCCTCCGACGCATGGCAATGAGCTGTGGGCGGCAGCACACCCACATCCCTTTGTCTCCCCACAATGTATCAGGTCCACATTGTGGCTCTCTCGTGTGATTGCCCGCTCTCCTTCATCTGCTTGTTTCCATTCCATGAAGCCTTCTTGCTCGGTTCCTCTCACATTCCCCGCCACACCGTGCAGGCTTTATTAGCCCGCCGAGCGCCGAGGGTAACCGTACGGAAAGCGGTCGGAAAGCTACAGGTCGGAGACTGCAGCAGCAGTAGATAAAATGCGCACCGTTGAATTGTGAAATGGTTCCCCAGTCGTGTCGAGTCTCTCTCTCTCCATCGCCCTTCTCCCCTCCTATCTATCCTCTTCCACCCCCCCCCCCCCCCCCCCGCTCTCAATCTCTCTCTGCCTTTATCTCTCTCTCGCTCTCGCGTCCGCCCGCACCCCCTCTCTCCCTCTCATCCTCTCTTTCTTTATCTCTTTCCTTTCCTCTCCTTTCTTTCCTCTCCCCCCTCTCTCCCACACCACCCTCTCTTTCAGTCCTTTCTCTGTCTCTCTGTCTCTTTCGCTCACCTCTCTCTGCCTCTCTCTCTCTTTCTGTCTCTCTGCTTCGCTCTATCTTGCTGTGTATGTGCATGTGCGTGTGTGTGTGCGCGCGTGTGTGTTTGTTTTACCCACAGCAGTCATCTGAGGACAGCGGCAGTGTGGGTAGCGTTGGTTAGGTGATTTTACTAAACAAACTGCCGCTGCTTGCTGCTGATGCACATACATTCATTTGGCTGTTGCCAAAGGAAGAAGAGAGACAAATAGATTTTTGGTGGAGGGGAGGAAGAAGAAAGCGTTGCAGCTCCGAATAGAGATCGCTGTGAGAAACTTACCATGAAGTCCTTGGCAATAAAATAGACGATCCGTCCTATAAATACTGCTGCCGCCGTCTTGGATTCCTGCTCCAACGCCGGCCCTCATGAATACGTAATATAATTCATACCTCACAAGTCCTCCGATATCATCCCAGTCTGCACTCTTGCATTTTTGATGTGCAGTGAGAATGTAATATTCCACAACAAATAAATACAAGGAAGTGGAAAGATAGCGGGGCGTTCGAATGTTTGGGACGTAAACAAGGCGGGTGCTTAAAACAGGCAGTGGACCAGAAAGACCTAATCATTCATGGCCTGCCAGCCCTGTAAGCATGCTGTTTGTCTGGCTCTGAACACGGCGTGGCACCAGAAGCCCTTTTCAGATAACGATATACAAATACGGCATTCATGGAAAAAAAAAAACAAGAAGAAGAAGGAAATCACGGCGGCGCAGGATATTGGAACAGATCATGGTTTATGGGCGCATGCAAAGAGCACCGCGGCTCCTTTACCATATTTCAATCGTTCCCGTGGAGATAAGGCATCGGAGCGCTATCTGTCCGAGCGGTGATATATATTTTCCAGGAAGTAGGAAGAAAAGTATTTTCTTGCTCTTTGATTTTTTTCTCCATCTCTCTCTCTGTCTGTCTGTCTGCAGCCTGGGCTGCACTGAAACCCAGCCATCGATGGCAGGGGGTGGGGGTGGGGGGGGGGGTTAAAGATGGACAGTTTCAAGCAGGGCTTAGATCAGGCAGTCCATCCGCACTGAGGCGCCTGGATTTAATGGCTGTTTATCCAGGCTGAAGCAGGGAGCTGACAGACAGGTACCCAGTGAACTGGAATGGAGGAACTGATAGCCAGCCCCCCACCCCCCTTTCTCCTCCCTGTCTTCCTACCTTGATAATCCTTTACATTCCTGCTGTGAGAGGTAACTTCTGGATCCCATTTGTTCGTGTCCACACAGCGGAGGGCACTCGCAGACAAACACACATGGTTAGGGTTAGCCATTCCAGAAGGCCCATCTAATTCAGGCAGAGCCGTGTACAACACGCTGGCTTCCTTCGTCTCCTTCCCATCCTCCCGACGAGCGGAACATTGGGGGGATTCAATCACGGTTCCTGGTGGGGAACGGTGATCTCATTGCGATGGAGAATTAGCATTCAGGGGTTCAGACGAGTGAGTTTGACCCCCCCCCCCCCCCCCCGTTGATGATTCGTGTTTTCTGAGGTCATGCATCTGATTTGCCCCGCTTTACTGCTTTTTTTTTGCAAGAAACAGCCTGGAAGCTTGGAGAACAGCCTGGAATAAAACGATTTTTCCAAGCTGAGAACCTCAGACATTTGGATGAAATCCCTCTCCTATTGCAGAATGGGTTGGGGTGTCCGTTATAAAGAGGGACTCGACCATATCATCGGTACATTTACGAATTTCATCCTCCCAGCCCTTGGGTCCCCCGGCCCCAGCCCGTTGACAGGTTGCCCTTAGCCTTGAACTGTGAACACTCCCCCTTGCTCGCTGGCACTTTGTAATTGGCCTCAAGTGGAACAGTGACATTAAATATAATGTGATCCAATATTCACAGAGAACTAATTAATGTTAAGCCCTCTTGGTCTGGTCTTTCCCAAGGCTTTATTGAACCGTTGAAATGCAACAAATCAGGATTCTACCCATCAACTTATGGCTTTTGCCCATCCCAGTCAAGGGTTCAGTCTTGCTAAACTTTGAATTGTTATTTAACGCGGAAAATTAATCAATATGTAATTACCAGGTTCAGATATCAGTTGAACACCGCATGTTTTATTCATTTCACTCAATGTTTGGGGTAAGTCGATGTGCTTTGCTCCACTGGCAGGTTTGAAAAATGTACGGTTCTCAAGATGTAGACCAATTATTAGCTTGTTCCGCATTTAGCTCGCTTGCCCGGGTCTCGTGCCACCCACTTAATTCCCCCAATTAGGCACGCAAAGGTGGAATGGAAGCTAATAGTCCTTTGATTCCTGCACAATCCACCTGCTGAAACGGCCAGCCCATAAAGAACTGAGACCCGGGCGCCCCACTGCGTTCCACAGCCCCAAGGCTTTTATTATCTGGCATATTATATCAAACAGCTGTTGTTTTCAAAACACATTTTTACAGCGGGGGTCCTATAATTTGTCATATATCATCATCATCATCATCATCACATTGTGCTCAATTTTCACCTGGAATTGGACGCTCTGTTTGGGTACGTGGGCCGTCGCGAGCGCACCCGTTTTGTTGTCGCAGTGACGCAGGTGCACGTGCACGTGCACGTGCGCGTGCGTGTGTGGGAGGACGGGCGCGGCCCGTCAGAGAGCAGTGAGTGAGCGAGGAGGAACTTATCTCTCATTAGCAGGCGGGGGGGGGGAGGGAAATAACGATTGCACTCGTGAACATCGAGTATCTCCGAACATGGCACATTGAGTTTTGTCAAGAACCCGAAGAATACGGCTGGCAGACTGCAGGATGAGCCCTACCCTTCAGCGGCTCCGCACAGGCTGCCAGCAGGTTGGTTTGTCAGTCAGCCTCCCTCCCAAACTCCCTGTTTGGTCCTTTGCTCTCTCTCTCTCTCTCTCTCTCTCTCTCCCTCTCTTGTTTGTTTGTTTTTCCCACCCGATTCCCTCCTCCTTTCCTCCAGCTGCACAGTGGTTTGTCCAGGAAGCCCATTTTCTGCGGGACACGGTGGATTCATTACACCAAAAGAAAGCCTTCCCCCCCCCAAAGCCTAATCCCTTCATGGGACCTCCATCCACGCGCACAGACACGCACGCACAGACACGGGCTCACGTTACGCCTTGCATCTTGCTCAGGAGGCCGGCCCTGCCTCTGATGGCACCCATTCCTCGGTGCCTGCCAAGTCTTTCAAGTGTCTCGGGTATTAAGCTGATATCCATTCCAATGGACGGACTTCTGCAGTCAACAAGCGGTGGCCGCTGAGCACGTCAGGGATTTGTATCTAATCCAGCAGACACTCATTCAGCTGGATAGATGCGGTGTGGGGTTTGTTTTACATAATGGGCAACGGCTGAAGCTGTTTATGAGTCCCTATTTTTTTTGATTGTTATTGTGATTTAACAATTATTCTCATTATAATATCTGTAAAAGACAAACGTGATACATGAAAAGTGTTGTGGCTTTCATGTTTATAAAATAATAATATCTCACATGCTGATACAATTATGCAAGGCGTACTATTTAAATAAATCCAGATGTTTTCTGAAACTGTACTTTGGCATAATCATATGTTAAATTTTATTGTTCTCACCATGTCTCCTATTGGCCCACTGTAGTCAAAATCTCAGGAAACATTATTTCATGGTGATAAATGGTGTCACGGCAGCAGTATAGTTTGTGAAGAGGAATATATAGGAGAGCTAATGAGAGAGCTAATGTGAAGACAAACGCCTATTAATAATCATTCTGTTACTTTATATGAATGTGTATGGAAATCATAGTTAAGTTAGACATAATGGCCCCCTTGGGAATCCTTTTCCTTCTCATTTTTCCATGCTGTATAAATGTTTCCTTCTTCATGGAAAGGGATGCAAAAGGAAAGTGTGCAAATGCCTTGTTTTGAACCATCATTACAGAAGTAATATTTCATGACTTCCGCACAGTTTCTCGCTGTGTCCCCGTACAAAAGGTTTCTTTCGATGGGGACGATGGAGCGATCATCAAACCCACCGTCCTCTGAAGCGGTTTGTGTTGCAGCATCCAGTCGGTGGTCCCCTTGTTTTGAAAGAAGCCCAAAGCCCCCTGTGTCCCCTTTCGTCCTGTTGGTCTGCAAGTAATGAGCTTTCACTATCTGTTCTCTTTGTTCACCACACCTCTGGCTGTGTCTCTGTGTTTGCATGAGAAAGATAGGGTGCTCTACCAAGACCGTTTGGCCATCACTGGACTGAGAGTAACTCTGCATTGTGTATATGTATGCATGTATAGATAGATAGATATATATATATATATATATAGATGGATGGATGGATGGATGGATGGATAGATAGATATTATACAGCCAGCGTACTGCAAAGTGATTTGGGGGGTGTAAACTTTGATCCATCACTATATGAATACTACACGCATCAAGCAGTTGTGTAAGGCCTAGCCACCTTTACTATAGTCTCTACATCGACCAGTTTGGAAAAGAATACAGAGTAAAATCGATTAATACCACAATGATGGTAATATCCGTTATCTATTCACAGATATTGCTGAGTAACTGGAAAGGAGCTTAGGTGATGTCTTGCTTCTGTCGCCACATTATAAACACTGCAGTGATTCCATAGTCACGGAGCACCAGTGAAGCATTTGATTAGAATTGTCAGATATGATCGCTGTTTGGAAAGTATTGGAAAATGGAAACCGCACCAAAATTATCCGCATTAGGCCAGTGTATGCAAGAAGTATGTCACTGAGTCAATGCAATTATATTTGTAATGTTTTTCTTAGAGCCATGACTACGCCAGTGTTAGTCTTGTGTTAATACTGCTGTCCGGATTCATCTTTGTGTATTTCTAACCAAACATTTTTTTATAGGGTTAGTATAATCCACCATTCCTTTCCTCTCAGAACACGTTTTGATATCTGACCAACTAACAACTTACAGAAGAGCAAACGGTAGAGGCCTTCTAGGGATATCTGTTTTTGTGTAACAAACACATTTTTCTCATCAACCATTTTACATATCTCACTGAACCCGTAGGCCAATTATTTCAGATCAACTCCACCTGCCATCCACATTCTTCTCCAATGGATGGAGTCAAATCTTTCCTTATATATGCTAATCCATTTCAAAGAAGAACGCTGAATAAATAACATCTTGGACACATTTCGCTGTCCCCCCCCCTCTCTTTTGAGACTTTCATTCTGTCTCTCTTCTAAAGAGAAACGGTGAAACAGGTGGATCGGGGCAGGGGGGGTGCTAAAAACCTGACTCCCGTCCTCCAGTGTTTGTGTGACAGGAAAACGTATAGCTTGACCCACCCACCCCACTCACCCACCACCGATGAAAAGCCGATACAAGCCTATCCCCTTCATACCCTACACTTAACCGCCCACTGCCTGAAGTGTTCTTGGAGGAGGAGGAGGAGGAGGAGGAGGAGAGGGAGAAGAAGAAGAAGAAGAAGAAGAGAGAGTTTTAATCCGAGTCAGTGATCCCACAGGCATTTCAGTCGCTCTTCTCTCAGCGGTCGGGTGGGCATAGGGGTCAAGCTACTCGAAATGATGAGTGGCACCTCCTCCTGTGGCATTTTTGATGTCTTCTCTCAGTGTGTGTGAGGTCAGCGGGCCCCCTGCTCTCCTTCTTCATTAGTGACCGACCTTTGAGGGATTAAACAGGACGACGGCGGATCATAACAAGCGAGTGTGCGGTTTTTCTTCGGTTTGATTCTCTCCCTCTCACAGCGTAGAGCAGCTTAATGGTCTCGCCTACTCCTGTGTGGGACGCACAGAAGTGTGACGCACCATCTTATGTTGAATTGCAAATGTCTTCCACATCCCCCACACACACACACACACACACACACACACACACAGTGTTGTACTGGGGACCAGTTTTAATGCAGACTCAGCCGAAGGTTATTCAGCTCCTTTTAAGACACGGGCCACCTTTCGTGAGTGCATATGTCCACCTGTGTTAAGTTAACACGTTTTTTTTTCATGTGCGCACAAACACACATTTCTTGTTGAGAAAGAAATGATAATGATATTGTAATGATGATGATAATTAATATTTTAATTTCAGCTACAGAATGAAAAAACAGCTTGCATTAGCATATTAATCAAGATTGTTATCATTTTAACACCTGTTGTAAATTAGTTGAGTCCAGAGCCACACACACACCGTTTTTCTTGCCTGTAAGCAGCTGCTTCTGTAGAGAGAGAGAGAGAGAGAGAGAGAGAGAGAGGGAGAGAGAGAGAGAGGGAGGGAGAGAGAGAGGGAGGGAGAGGGAGAGGGAGAGGGAGGAGTGGGGCGTGGTTCGAGCCCTTCACGGGGTCATCTGGGGTTGATGCGCGGTGGAACAAATGGACTGCGCTGGTGGGCTCACCTTCAGGACTCGCCCGCTGCAGCCAGCCAGCACACAGAGGGGGGAGGTGGGGGGGGTGGAGAGAGGGGGAGTGGTCGGGGAGCGAGGGAGGAACAGAGCTAAGGACAACACACACACAACATTGATCAAAGATATTCCTTTCCCAGCGGAATAGAGCGACCTTACAGGTTTAACTACCTGTGTTTTCCTTTATACTGCGCTTTTATTTTGCTAGGTCAGATTCAGACTTGCGATGCATGCGGCTCCCGCTGCATTAACACGCTGAACTCAACTGCGCCCTTTCCACGGATGGAAAAAGCTCTCGGCCGAACGAAGTGGTGTAATTAGAGTTAGCTCCTTGTACCTCAAAAGCAGACAGATCTCTCTCTCTCTCTCTCTCTCTCTCTCTCTCTCTCTCTCCGCCCTTGTTGCGAGAGGAACCAGGGCTAGCTCTCTCTCTGCATTTGACTTTCTTATTTCCTTTTTTGGTTCCACGCCGGTATGTCGCTGCATTCCTCCCCTGTCGCGTGTCATTAGGGAAACAATTACTCTGCTCCACATAGCAATTCTCCGGGATCCACAGACCGCACTTACACAGCGGAACCACAGGGCAGCACCAGTCTGGGGTACTGTACCCCACCCCCCTCACCCAGACACCGGGACCCCAGAGCCAGCAGGCGTGCTCAGTCAGGCCTCTCGCGTCTTACACTCTCACCTCTCAGCACCCGACCGGTGATACATTGATCTACAGGCCATGTGTCTCATGATGGCTGCAGCAGCTGTGGATATCCACATGTTTAGACAAAGCCACTGAGGGCGTCAGACGATTGAGAAGGTGTAAGATGAGTATGATGAAACACTAAAGGCCAGCCCTAAAGTCTCCCCAAACATCGCAAATATCAGGTTGCTAGAGTCATTCAATAGTATTTTAACCGCACTGAATTTGATATACTGGCTTTTACCCGGCGAACCCTGGTTAGAATGGTGCTTAAAATACCGCTTTCGGATCTCATTTCAACCGCTGATGTGAAAGGGGTCTGGACACTCAGTGGGGGAGGCAGTATCATAACCACAGCTTTATGGCTCTAATCGCCTTCATTAGGACGAGTGCGTACCAGCTTACGGGCAGAACTATTACCTGACTACTGACTGGCATTTTCCTTTTTTCAAATGAAATGGGCAAACATTACATTGGTTTCTTTCAATAGTACAGGCTTTCTCCTGCCTCTCCTGCAATACCTTATATTCCATATCTGCTATTATATGGCGTTATTATTATTATTATTATTATAATAGCATTGCAGTTTGTCTGATCCAGGGGTTTGGCTGCTGATCCAGGGGATACACATTTATGCAAGTCGCTGAAAATATCACCTATCTCTTGGCCAACCAACCAATAAACACACACCTACACACTTACACACCTACACACACACACACACACACACACACACACACACACACACACACACACAGGGTGGAGACCTCAGGGGGTGCAGCTTCTTAGACGGGACTGCCCCCCCCCCCCCCCCCCCCCCCCCGGTGTCAGGTGGATGCGTAGCCCCGCGGCCTGCTAGCCATCCTACCCAGCCACCGCTTTCAGGGCTAAAGAGGAGATGATGATGAGAGTGGAGTGGAGTTCATGGAGGATCGGATAAGAGAATTAACAGAAGCACAGCGTATCAGACCTTTGCTCATCTCGCTGTCTGGGTTAAAGCTCTTAAGGTCTCTCTGTTGCACTCCTGTGCTGTATCTTACTTTCTCGGCCTCTCCCTCTGAATTGAATTTAAAGGGCTTTGTTAACATTGACAGTGGCAAAGCAGAAAAAAGCAGGAAAGTACTCAAGGTTGAGTATATGAAATAACAAGAATGTATGTATATTGTAGTGAATGTGAACGCGGGTCTTGCAGGCAGTTTTCTTTTCTTCATTCTTTTCCTAAGCCGTTTTCTTTCCCGCTTTGTGTGTTTGGTTGTGTAATCTATTCCTGAGAGTGCTGGAATCAGTAGCTTCGCCTGTTCTGCCATCGTCAGTCAACACTGAAATCCTGCTGCCAACCCGTGAATGCCCAGAGAAGACCGCTTCTTTGTGGAGTTCTCTCTCCTGATTGGATGAAGTGGAAACGGGATACCAGAAAATGTGTTTTCTGATTACTGCAGAGCAAAGCGACTGTGAGACCCATGTTACTGACCAAACACTGTGTATCAGTGATGGCTGTCTGAATATAGAGCTATTTAACACTTGGAAATGTCGCCTTTTTCATAAAAAAATTATACAAGTATCAATGACTTTATAAAAAGTCCCTCTCTCTAGCTCTCTCTGTCTCTCTCTGGGAAGCCGTGCTCTGTCACCAGGGCTGGCTGTGTACCACCCAACATCCCACAGGTCTCTTCTATTGAGCGGAGCCTAACACGAGGCCCAGGACCTCCCCCCCCAGGCTCCATTGCCCTCGACTGGCATGGAACTCCTTTGTAACCACGCCGGTTAATTAATTGGCCGGGCCCTGGTCGGCACGGCCATGCTCTTGACCCCAGAACAAAGTTGATGGTAATTGGTTCATTCCACCCCCCCCCACCCCCCCTCCCCCCCCCCCTCTGTGCGCACTAAGAAAATATCGTGAGCCGGTCGTCGGAAGTAAACCAAAACATTAGCTTTGTTTACAGCGCTGCATAAATTACGACGGGTACGAGTCCAGGGACATCGTTGGCATTTGTAATTAAGCTAAATTCAATCCCGTTTCCCCCCACTAAAGCTAATAATGAGCTGCAGTGAATGGGCTGCCAAGGTTCAGCGTGTTCGGCGGCCCCACTCAGGGCTTAGAGGGTTGTCAAATGAGGCCCCACTCTGTCAACTCCGGTGAATAGAGCCGGCGGTGCCTTGTTGTAACCTCGCCTCGACGGTAATGCCTGGCATCAGGGCTGCTGGCCTCACCCTCCTCATCCATCTGGCCTGCGCGGCATGGGCTCCCACCACGGGGCTTAGGAGGCTCAGCTGCCTATCCCCGAGAGAGGGGACAGAGACAGAGGGAGAGAGGATCTTTTCCTCTCAAGGCTCATCAGATAAGATGTGGGCACCGGGAGAGTTTCTCCCCAGAGTAAAGGGATTTTTTTTTTTTCCCCTCTCACTTTCTCTTTCATGCGATGCACCTTTTTTTTTTTTTATTAGCACATTTTCGCTTCCCTTTCTTGGCGTCTCTCTCCCCCCGCTGTCTGCCTTTCCGTCTCTTGCTCTCGCTCTCTCTCTCTCTCCTCAGTTCTTGGTGTTGCTCTCTTCCTTTCTTGGTCTTTCTCTCGTCCCTTTTTGGTCTTTCTCTCTTCTGTTTGTGGTCTCTCTCTCTCTCTCTCTCTCTCTCTCTCTCACTCTGCCTTCCATGGTCTCTCGCGCTGCTTGTCTGAGGCAGATTGCCATTCTCCCTGGGGTCTATGACGGATGCAATTCTCTGCAGCTGAGAGTAAGGTTTGATTTAAGATTGCGGGGCTTTGGTGCCACAGTGAGCTCAGTTCATACTTGAAGAGTATGTTTCCTGGCTAGATGTCGTGTTCCCCAGAGAGAGGTTACAGCCCATTGATTATGTCATGATCAGAAATAGCGGTGGAGCTCTTCTGTGACCATTTTGTTCTTTGCCTTTGCAGCATGGTGGTGTAATGAAGTCAATCTCAACTTGTGTTTGCGAAAACCTCTGGGATTTGGCCATGCCTGCTTTGAGAGTTTTTGTGAGTGAGTGTTGGAATATATAGAAATATAAATCATGAGACGTATCAGACACGATGGTACCCCAATGTTTTTTCGGCAGCCAAGAAGACATAATTGATTTCACAGATTGCATTTGAAGGTTCTTCATGCTTCATCATTTCTTTCCTTGTTTTGCTTGTTGTTTATACCCGATTATAGCATAAGGAACTCTGTCTGCAAGATACAATCTGATTCACATCCAAGATAGTGGTATTTGTTGGGTGGAGAGTAGCTCAAAGAGTAAAGGAGCAATCAAAAATGTTTATAGATGGAAACCCACTTCACCGAGCCCCCTCTAGCATAGACTGTTAAGGTGCCCTTGAGCAAGGCATTTAAACTCACTGACCAGACGATATGGCAAGCCAGTTTGATTTAGAGAGCTTACTGCACCATTAAAAAAAGGCACCACCCAAGATGTCGTTGTAGTGTGTAGATGGATGTAAGACCCTGTGCGTGCCCATTCAAACAAGGGAAGAGTTGGGGGTGACAAATATGATGTGGAACTGTCACAAGTTGGGCCATTTTCCCAGCTAAATAACTCAAACGACTTACTGTATTCTGCACCCGCCGTGTTGAAAGAAGGGGAAGGGAAGGACGGGGGTTGTAGGACCGCAGCGCTGACTCCTTTCAGCCAGAGCTCACCTGTTACGGTGGAGTCACGTACGAGCATTAGAAACAAGGCCGGGTCAAGGCAGTGAGCTCAAACATATCAGGGTTCAAATGTACATCTAAAACCGGTCGGTTAGGAGAAAAATGTAAAGGATACTTTATATTGATGAGGAAAGATATAATGGACAAACAGAACAAAGATGGGAGAGACAAGACAACATGGGCAATTTAGAAATGTCATAATGAATGCAGGGTTGTTTGAGAAACGATGAAATGTTTAACCATATACAAGTGAACTTGAATCATGAAACATTTTAGAAAGGACCTTATAGTAAATACAGCCATCAATCAAAATCCATTTTCACTGAAAGAAAGCCACATCAATTTTCCATACTGCAGGTGAAATACATTTTCCAAACCACCAAGTTACATTCAGTTGCACTTATGTTATACAAACATTATCACCAAGCTTTGAACGATCAAAAGCTTTTCCTCTCAAGTCCTGCCTACTTCCAAGAAGCACAGCAACAACCAAGTGCAGCACTATGCCCACTGCTGTTTAGAAATGGCATAAATAGCAGGGTACGTAATCTCCCCATTTTTCCACATTTACCACGGCTTTCAGGACGGATGCAGGCATTAGCGTATCAAAATGCACCGTCGTCAGTTACAGACTGACAAGCTGTGTGTCTCCTCCCACCAATCAGCGGCGATCAGGGGGATATGACAAGCGTGACTACAAAAGTACCTCGCACAAAAACAGCTGCCAGGCTGAATGACAAGCTAAAATTGGCCAGGATGAAAGCACAATTCGCACAACAGTGAAAAAGCAGGCATATTTTTCGGCGTTGAAAAGGAATCAACAAGTGATTGAAGCTCAGACTGACAGAAGATGTGGCTGATGAGGAGGAGGCATGCCGTGAAGGCTGTCAGAGCTTCAGAGAGAATCATATTATGTAAAACTGTGGCGTCACGTGAAGTCCAAGGCAGGAATTTGTTTTTGAGGATAAAGAGGAAGACGAGATGTTGAAGATGTTGTCTGTAGTAGACTGTGCTGCAACAAGGCAAAACTTGGGCGAAAAATGTTAGCTAAGAAGTAACTTATCTTCTGATCTAGTGTTCCAGGCTTTCGAAAAGGAGGTAGACACGTGGATGGCAATAACATGAAAGATAATATACGAGTTAAGCAATCCACATACATGCAGGTGTCAAATGTTTTCTTTGAAATGTCCATTAACAAGTAGAAATATGTTCTCTGAAATAATAACAATAATTGTAGCAATTAAAATCAAATAATATATGTTTGTACTAACGTACATTATTTCACAGGCACACAGACACACATTCACACTTGCAGACACATGCAGTGTTACATTAAAACCTGAAGAAAATCATCATAATTCCAAGCTGTGCTAAAATCCAGCCTGCATGGCCTACTGGGCATCTGTTTAAATTATACTGAGAGAAGTGAAACGAGCAGTGTGTGAAGAAGTTCTCTTTTATCATGAATGAATATTTTTTGCGCTTGCAGTAATAGTATAATAGTAACAGTTTTATCTGTCTAATTTGTAAGGGAACAGTTTAATGGCTTTCTGTGGAATTGACTCTTGAGCATCTTTAAATCATAAGCCAACTTTTACTCCTATTGCTTTACTGCTACAGCTACTCTCTATCGCTACTGCTAACGCTGCTCCCCACTGCTGTTATCCACCACTAGCTCTCACTTTCTTGAGGAGACAGACTGTAGCTGTATTACTACTGCAAAACAATAGTATTTTCTATATTCTTCCATTCTTATTCTATAATATAAATGCAACTTGGCAGCCAACATTTTGCGTTACACTTTGGAATATATTCTAAGAGTTGCAAGAAAAGACTTAGAAGTGAAAAAATACAACGACTCAGCAAGTACATGTCCATTACTTACAGTGGATTCCCATAGCTGAATAGCTCCCTGGGGGCTGGGGGGGGAGGTGAAAAAAAACGAAACATGGCGAACTTTCCGCCAAGGTGAAACGGTGCATTGAGCCGCGTTGACTGAGAGCATCGCAGCATGAACCATTAGCATGTCTTTGACCTTAGCAGGTAGGGTAGCGGGCCCGTCTCTAATGAAGCCGTCTGAGAGGTTCTGCTCTGGCTCGGATGCTGATGGAGACACCTGGCCTCTCCAGCTGCCCCTCTCGGCATGCTAACCCTGGGTAAGGCTTCTCTTCCCTCCGCCAGCTGCCCGAAGACATGCCTTGAACCGTGGGAGGCTGGGTCAATTCTGGGGGCTTCGGCCGCACGGTGAGTTGTCACAATATTTACAGGTCTGATATGTGGACCCGGCTGTTGCGGTGCACAGTGATGGATATTAAGAGAGGAGGAGACCCACCAAGTGGGACAGGAGGGTCTTGTGGTTTTGGCAGTCGGACTCTTAGCTGAAAGGCTCGAAGGTGAACCCTAATGTTTGTACCTGTAGGGTTTGATGCGCAAGATGCCTAATCCCTAGCTGCCCCTTAATGACCTGAATGCTATGTAAGTTGTTTTGGCATCTGCTGAATATTTAAAGGTTCAGTATCAGCGACGTTGGGTGACGTCACTTCTGTTGGTATTTGAAGCGAGATCCCAAACAAACAGAGCCAGCTCGCCCCTCCCTTCCGTGTTTCGTGCATCCAGTAAAAACGATCCTGAACGCAGCGCAAAACCCCGCAACACCCACCCCTTGTCGGTGATTGGTTGGAATACTATTTATTTTGGTTTTGAGTGGTCGGTAGTACCATTTGTTTTTGTGTACGATCTCGGAGCACAGGCTGCCTACAGAGACGTGTTTTTTTGACGGCCTGCCTATGGGGCGGGCAGCTAGCGGCTCGCGAGGAAAGATCAGGTGAATTTGATCATTTATGTTTCGGCTGAAACGTCGCTGACACAACCTTTAAATGGTAAACTCAGTAAAAATGGACTAAACAGACATTCAACTTTTGAATACTGCTTTCTCACCTCAAACAAAAGAATGAGTCACCGGTAAATGACAATTATGTTCAAGGGATCCGACCTTCCGACACACTAAGTGCCACTGCTATTACTAATCAAATCCAGTGCCGGGAGCATTGGGTATGTATACTGTGGAATTGGGATCTATCGGGGGAAACCCCCGACAGTCTCATCTTGATCTATGAAAGAAATCATCTGCGAGTCCTCGTTCTCCTTCACACACAGACACAAATTCACAGCGTCAAATCATAACAGGCAGCGGTAGATGACAAAACAAACAAGAGGCTCCTCTATATTCAGAACACATTCAAGGGAAGGGAGTTTCCAATGCGACAAATCATCGAGGATCAACGGGTGGCAGCATCCACTGAGAGTACAGCACAAAAATGATCCGTCTTTGATAACAAAAAGTCTCTCGCAGTGACAGCGGCGGCGGAGGGCGGCGGGGGGCGGCGGGGAGGGTGCTCTGTGATGCTTTTAAATGGTTGAGGTGCCACATAAAGTAATGTGACAGACGTGTCCGGAGTTGGGCTAATGCCCGTTGAATGCTAATGGCGATGCAGAATAGCTTGACATTTCGGGAGCTCAGACTGCATGTAATTGGAGCCGTGGCCTTTCTGCGGCGACGATTCGATTCCACACTGTCAAAAGGCAGTCCCCCCCCCCACCCCCCCGCCCCCGCACCTTTTATCCACGACCAAGGCCAACGGACATCGGGCCGAGCAGCCGCACGGGTGAATTGGCCTATCATTGTAGAGAAGGAGGAGGGGCAAGTCCCTCTTTGGATGCCACTTCAAGAATGTGATAACGACAGGAAAGCTGTAATATCTTCTGGGAAAAAGACAGCTTTAAGGTCATTGCCGCCGTCCTCCCCCCCCCCCCCCCTCCTCCACCCCACAGTGAAGGATAAAACGTCTTTCCAATGACATCATCAAGGAAGTGGACCGCACTTAAACGGCGTACACACACACACACACGTGAGCGGGCGCTGTGAAACGGCCCTAGATTGATTCTCCACCCCTCTCTGTGTGAAGGAAAGGAGGGGGCAAGGGGGCAGAGAGAGGAGTATATACCACCTTAATGGTCAAGGTGACATAACACTGTTCTGTCCCCCCCACCCACCACCGTACACCACCACCGCCCCACCCCCCCCCCCCCCCCCCACCTCCTCCCAGCCCCCAGCTGCTGTCTGCACAGCAGCGAGCGGCCATTCATCACCCCCTTCCGAGCCATGTTACCCCGGCGACACGTGAACAAATCAAGGACATGGATCAAGGCGATGGCGAAAAAAGGAGAGAGAGGCCGCTGAATAGGCCGCGCATCAGCACCTCAGCTAAACCCTTATGCTACCCCACCCCCAACACAGATACACACACACGCAGACACACACACACACACACACATGCAGACACACAGACACAGACACACAGTCCACTCACCTGCCCATAAAGAAGTCGTCAATCGCCGGAATAGTCCCATGACAGTGTCGCCATGCACCTCGGGTGCTAGCGGCGTCCCCGTGTGGCCGGGAGCTCCCCTGCGTGGTGACGCGGGCCCCGTGGTGACTCACAAGGCACAGGTGTGTTAATAGTGGCCGCGCACGGGGGAGCACTCACGTCCACGTAGACGTCCCCGGGTTCTCCCAGGTGTGTTCATCTCACGAGGGAGGGAACCGCCAAGGAAGCGGACACTTGGGATGTGCAGCCTGGGACGAGAGCGAGGGAGGGACGTTAATGTGGAGGAACACGGAACAGACTTGAACGTGGTGACAGCCCGCGTGGCTTGCACTGGCTCGGTAGTATAATGGGACTGACGTGGAGCAGACAGAGAAAGCAGTCTGCAAACACATTTTAGATTCATTGGCCTTCATGGAGGAAAACGTGACTCAAATAAAACCTTTTATTAAATAGATGATGTAAATTGCAACCACTGGTCCGGTTCCAAATGGCTTTAAATTGTATTTATTAATGAAACCAGTCTGGAAAGAAGGTGAAATACGACGGGTATTAAAATGTAAGTGCAGCAGTATACTTTTATTACGGAGACGTAGGTTAATCACTGTCTGGCTCCGCTAATTGAAGCACTTTGGGTCCGATCATACAAAATAACAGATCCATGAACCTCAGGACAATGAGCGCCATATGCTGGCTCCCTGCTGCCCACGCCGGTTTTATGGAGACAAGGGTGTCTCTAATAAACCGACCGCCCGCTGTAAACACTTCGCTGCACCGCCACATTTGAATCCCAGCACAGAGTACAGCGAGCTCTGTGTGACACTGAGCCAAAAAGGAGTGGTTCTTTTACTGAGCCTGCTCTACAATCGGTGCTTTATAAAACCACCGGTTACAAAGCACACAGTCATTTCCTCTGCCTGAGTGGCTGGAGGGTTGTTGGATTGCCCTGTAATTCCCCTCCCCGCTCCCCCAGACCAGTCACTCATAGAGCAGACACCTTCATACATAAGACACTTAGTTCAATGAAATCCCAGCATACCATTGGGAAAACACATCTATTTAAAATACAAAACACATTGGGTAATTGAAAATACTTAGATACACACCTGAAAACACTTGCTTACAAAACTGAACACCAATCAGCCAGCTTAAAAAAGGCCAAAGGGCAATTGTGCACGTCCCGGGGCGGCGCGGGGGAAATATCTCACTGTGTGCCGCCATAAGCCTTCGAGGGTAACTGCACCATCATGAAAAAACAGGTCAGAGCAGCCCAGGTTTGTTGTTGTCTGGGATAATGTTAGTTTCTATCGGGCTGTTCTGGTCGGGACTGGTTCACCAACCATAATCAATTTGAAGTCGTATACTTGCCCCCTTACTCGCCATTTCTAAACCCTATAGAATATATTTTTTTCTGCTTGGAGATGGCGTGTATATGACCGCCAACCACATGCCCGCATGCCTCTTCTGCAGGCAATGGAACAGACCTGTGGAGACATTGAGGTAAGGTCAATCCATGGATGTATTCGGCACACAAGGCAAGGATCCATTAGCCCACCCATGCACAACTGCTGTGTTTTTCTGTGTTTACAGTACAGTATACACTGTTTATTTTTGGTTTATTTTTGCTTAAGCTGAATTTACTGCACTGTAAAATACAGTTCTGCAATGTACATTATTTAATATTTGATTTTTAGGTTGTTGTGAAAACGTGCCTTCTGTGGAACTGAATAAAAACAGTGAACATGAAAGACTGCAGTGTTTTATATAAAGTAGACTAGTGTGTTGCTGCTGATCTGAAAGTGTATTCATATGATGCAAGTGTGTCATCAGAGTGTCTTCATTTTGTCATCAGAGTGAGATTTTGACAAAGGATTGTTAGGTTTCGAAAGCAGAGTTTCAACTTGACATAGATGTGAATGGTATATTTGTGTCTTATTTGCTAGCGTGTTGAGCTTTGACTCATTGAGCCAAGCTTTGCAAAACGTGTTCAAGCAACGGGCAAAAACTGTAACAACACCAGGTTCTCAGTACACCTCCTCCTCGCTGCCCCCTAACGACACCACATCCTAACTACACCACGTCCTAACTACACCACATCCTAACTACACCACGTCCTAACTACACCTCCTCCCCACTACACCTCCTCCCCACTACAGCTCCTCCTCGCTGCCCCCTAACTACACCACATCCTAACTACACCACGTCCTAACTACACCACGTCCTAACTACACCTCCTCCCCATTACACCTCCTCCTCACTACACCTCCTCCTCGCTGCCCTCTAACTACCCCACATCCTCAGTGCACCTCCTCCTCGCTGCCCCCTAACTACACCCCCTCCTCACTGCACCTCCTCTCCCGTGCAACCCAATCTGCTCACCAACACAACAGGCAGTCCCATTAACAAACTCAAACAACCAGCAGTGTGGTTCTGCTATTCCCCCAAAAACCCACACACACAATCAATAGCGTTCCCCTCTCGGCTGACGGCTTAATCGACTGTACTGCCTGACCTAACAAAATAAAAGCCCATCGTGCTGGCCCAGCAGTTCTATCTCTGTCTCTCTCTCTTTCTCCCTCTTTCTCTCTTTCTCTCTCTCTCTCCCTTTCTCTCTCTTTCTCTCTTTCTCTTTCACTCTGTGTGTGTGACCTTGCTCAAGCCAATAAGTCTCACCACCTCAGCCACCCCCCCCCCCCGCCCACCCCTGTCCCTATCCTGGAATGACGTCCTGCTCTCCCATTCAGAGCATAGGGAGGACAGATAACAGTAATAATAATTGCCTCCGCCCCTCCCTCTTCCACCCTGCCCACCCGCCCCCAAAAAGGTCCTCGCTAAAGGAGGTATCAACAAAAGACTGAGTTCCTCTTGTATAGTTCTCGCTGTATAGATAAGAAGGTCAATAGACGGTGTTGTCGGAATAAGAAAAAGACTCGAGGTGCGCCGCAGGTGGTTTGTCTGCGTGTCGGAGGTCGTCCTGTGTACACCGTCTCGCACAGGCACCGCAGGAATGACCCCGGTGAGAAAATCAATGCAGGAAAAAGGCACAGTTTTTTCCCTCTTTTTTTTTCACACTTGTTTTTCAGCTGACTGCCTTTTGGAAAACACAATTAAATCAGGGCTTTATTGGCTCGACAAGGCGAGCTAAAGCGATTGCTAGTGATTTGGTCTTCTAGGTTAATGGGCGTCACACGTCAGATCTTTAATATGTTTACTCTGCTTCACATGAGCAGACATGCCGGTCGCTTTTCCTGACAAAATGCCAGTCTTCAGACCTAATTTAAGTAGCCTCTCAGCGCGGGCCGGCTCAGGCAACCCTTTCCTACTGATATTGTGGTGAATAAAACTGGAACCATGATGAAGTTAGTTGACTTTGCTTACTATAATGGTGTTGACATGGGAGTGGTGTGTGTGTATGTGTGTGTGTGTGTGTGTGTGTGTGTGTTGCAAACAGCTGCCAACAGGCCCAAAATAGAACACATACACATCCATCAAAGTGTAACATATCAGACATGCACACAAATATCACAATTATTCCCAATCACGATCATGATTTTTTTTTCTTTTCGTCCTCCCCTGACTTGTTTTTGAACTTTGAACTGATAGTATGCGTGGCGTAGCTACAGTCGACCTCCTCTCGTCCACTCGTCCGAGATCTCCTTATCTGTGAACACTCAAACTCAACTCAAAAACCCCCGCGTAACCATTTTAAAAACCCTGCCTGCGTATCGCCCTGCTACACCCCGGCAATATCAAGCACACTTATCTTCAGAGGAGGCTCTCTGGGAGCCTTGATTCAGACCAGCAGAACCTTCCCTCGCAGCCGTACTTGAAACCAAACCCTCCGTAGCACCGGTCATGTTCATTCAGTGAAAAGAAATCCCCACAAATGATATCTTAGGTTTTTACGTTGAGTCCTGGGAGGAGGGCAGATCCTCCGTCGTTACGCTGATGGGCGAAAATTGTATGTAATGTAAATGTGTTGAAGGTTGCTGTAGTCATTTTCGATAACAACTAGGAAAGTCGGTTGACGGCTCCTCCCCCTCCCCTCTCCCGCCATAACTTGGTTTTGTATGCAATGTTGTCTAATAACTGGTCTGCTCTCCCCCATTGGACGATCCTGTTGGGGTTTCCTAGATTCAAAATAACTGCACTCTGCACACTGGATGTGTTAATGTGGGAAAATGTGTGTTTGTTTTTAAGCTTAGCTTTATGAGCTTCTAATTAGTCAAGAGTAGGCAAGTGGGCTAGGAAATAGGCAGATTTTGTAATACTTAAACGTGAAATCAAACAAATTGCTCACTCTCATTAAACTGATTCAGAACCATTCAATCTGGTGAACCAGCAAAACAAGCTAAAAGTCATTCCAACGTCCCTCTAAAAGCAACACATGGTGTGAGATGAAATGCAATGCGCAATTACCACCACAAATGGGTCATAAATCTGCCGTTTTTCATGTCTTCATCTTATGTTTCTCCTCCCCCCCCCCCCCCAACCATTCAGAAGCTACATGCTGACTGTTCACGTGTGCTTTATTACAGCCTATGGTCACATAATGGCAGCCCTTTTATGATTTCCTGAAATGGCTTTTCATTCTGGGCATGGCGGGGGTCATTGTTGACTGGTGCCCAGTGGGGAGTGTCTTTGAAGGCTTTAATGCAGGGAGAGTGTTTGCGGTGGATAAGTTGCTCGGGGTAATGATGTGAGAAGGCTGTTGAAGGAGGATCAAATAGACTTGTCTCGTGCTCCTCGTTTTAATGGATGCTAAATGTCAGGGTGCAATTGGATTTTCTTCTTCCCAGCACTGGTTACGACCAGGATTTTCATTGCAAGCCAATGAAAAATGACAATGTGGTCTTTCTTAAAATGACTTTGATAGTCTGGTTTTGATTGGATAATTGTCATGAAAATTCCTGACAGAAAATGTTCCACTTTCTTTTAGATAATCTATCAGATTGCAAAGAATATTATTAGACTTTTATACTTTTTTATAGTCTCTCACTTAATCTACAACAGCAATGATTGTTGGCTGGGTTGGAGATCACATCTTCATCACATCCCCAAAGAGAGATCAGACCCACCTGGTCTACCCCCAGTATATGGATAGATGGGAGGGGTGTGTTCATCCTTCATCTGGATGTTGAATTTACGGAATAATTACCATTTTAGATGACCAGAAACTGAACATCTGTGTCCTTAGTCCAGAAGTGGCAAACCCCCATAGAGTGACCAGATGATCAATAAACCCATCTGTGATGTCACAAGGAGAGGACCATGTTTCATTGGCTGTTATTGACTCAAAGAGTGTGGGTCTGCATTCCCTCATGCGCCCAAGAGCCCTTTTCTCCCCTTGCACTGTTAGTAAGCTGCGTCTGAGTGTTTACAACAACAGTCTGGTTGTTTCCCCGACGTCATGAGACATGAAAAGGACACGCTGACGCTCTGTTGACTGCTGTTTGCAGCATTAACATTTCTGTAATTACAGGCAAGGCGTGACCTCCCGGGTATTATGTGTTTACTGAAACTAAACACTTCTGTACAGCCTTTGACCGAGAAACAAGAGCGACTGCTAACCTCCGTGTGCTTAAGAAACCTAGCTTTCACGGTGGAAACATGTTACACCATTCATAACTGAAGAAAGGGTTTTTTGCCATAAACGTTACCCTGAAAAAGGATGTTTTCTTTCCAAACTACATTTCTTTTAAATAATAGAGTGGATGACTAGCGAGAACTTTTGTTCGTTTTTTTCCTCTGTGTTGCTAATGACACCCATGGCTACGCTAAAGACTTCTTCCACTTGTTTGGAGCTAGGCTTCCAATTTCTTTTGATTCATTTCCTTCTATTGAGCCCTTGGGTTATCCAATAATCATTCCACCCCACCCTTCACTTTCTGCCTCTGGAATTTTCACAGCTGTTTCCAGAATTAAACTGCTGCTCTTAATTAAACTTCCGAACAAAATTCCCTTTAAAATGCTCATTCTTTGGTGCCAGCGTTGAAGACTGTCATCTCTTATCCCTCGTCCTACCGTGTCTCCTGTAAAAATAAAATACAAAATCTACATAAATTAAATATTGGTTGATTAGTTAATTTGTGGATTAATTTACTATTTATTAATAATTGTGACATTTGATGTTGGAGACTGGGAAATAGGTAGACGAATACACACTAATTAAAGCCATCCTCTGGGGTTCATGATTCAATGTCTTTCTCTGAAGGCCCCAGAATGGGCAGACACTTCATTGATTGCTAAATTGTTACTAGCAAATTTTTTGATTCAGATACTTAATAGGCTGCTTTGTAATAAAAAGCGATGTCAAACGATTTATAGATCCCATCGCTGTATCACTATTATGCAGGACACACGGTGAAAGATAAGCATACCGTCTCTCCAATATCCCCTATGACATTGAGATTCAAACCAAACAACATTTCTCTTGGACGCCAGCGCTGTGTGTGGAGATTGTTCTCCTCCACACAATGAAAGGAGGTGTACTGCTTGTTGTACCAACTCATTTATCCAATATGGAGGTGAACAAAACAATAAGAAGCCTTGTTGTCCTGGAATCCGATATGCTGGACAGACCCGAGTTGGCTTGTTAGCATCTATTTGTTATTCCAAATTGCTGCCGCGTTTCCCTTCCGTTCCCCGGTCCGTGGCCTCCTCAAGGCCTCGTGGTTCAAACCCAGCAACACACCTGCAAACTGCCAGGAACGCAAGCGGTGAGGCCCAGCTTCTGAAAATGGGTCCAATTGAGCTGCTTAGGGAACAGCTTTTGTTTTCCCATTGTATTCCATTATCTCAGGTGCAGGAGTTGGCGGTTTGGGCGAGAATTCCTACTGATTTTCTGCCAGGCTTCATCACATTCAAAAGCCTCCCACTCCCTGCTATCCTCGTTTCTTGCACATATCGACGGCGAGTGAGCGCTACCCAGGGCTTTTAAACACTTCTCGGAGACGTTTTGTCTTCCTGTAGCCCTGATGGCCTGTCCACATCAATCCATATCTCCCCCTGATCCCCTCTCCTACCTCCCTTTTTTCTGATGAAAGCCCTGTTGTTTTTATTACACTTGAAGCTGATGGCACGTCAGGGAAATCTCTTGTTTTATATTATCTGATATCTCGAGGTTGAGGTGTGTGTGTGTGTGTGTGTGTGTGTGTTTGTCAGGGGGCGGTGGTTTGGGGGATGTTTGAAATGTTTTACAACCCTTTATATCATCAACTTCACATCCTTGCTGCACTCATTTCGAAAATATTAGCCGGGGCACATAGTGGTTAAAGAGAGCCTATTAAAGGTACTCAGAGAGGTAATGTGTCATTAAATTGAAAGAGAGTTGTTTAGACAGCGTAATTTCTCTCCAAGGCGTCGTTAAGTTTAGTTAGGGGGGCTGTGGGGTGGCGGAGGTGTGATCGACACTTGGACAACGTGTAAGTTATTGGAGAGGACTGATTAGAATCTAAGGAAGGAACGAAACAAGCAACTTGGGTGTGTTCATGTCAAGAGGGAGAGGTTGTTAGTCTAAGTAGGGCAGCTAATGATATGTATCTAAGTATTGTGTCTTCAAAAATGAATGCACGGAACAAGGCAGAAAACCTGGTCAATGAGAGTGATGTCGGAGATCTGCGGAGGGAAGCTGAGATTAGAAGAGTGGGAAGCGGGGGGGCGGGGGGGGTGGAATCTTTAGGCTTTGGACTGACTGCTCCGAGGCAGGATACAATCTATCGTCTGCTTTGCTTTTTTTTTTATTTTTATCGTCAGCTGTGTGCGGAAAACCTAATGGGAGAGACGGTGGGCTCTTATCTGCAGAGCCAACCCTGTCCAGGGTGCCCAAAATAGGGAAACGGAGAGGGAGGCTCAGGGGCTGGAATTACTGGAATTCATCTGAAAAATTCCTGAGATTCAGCCAAAGAATTCCTATTATTATTCCATAGAATTCCTACAATTCATCCACAAAGATCATCAATACTGCCAGCTAAGACTCTGCTAGCCTATCTTGTTATCAGAATGCCCTTTTTTGGGGGGGCTTGAATAGGGTTTGTTATTTTGTACCCAGCTCTATCGTCACTGTCGTGTTGATTGGTCAAGGTCAGGGCAGGGAATACCCTTGTGCTGAGAGCAGATACCAGTCTACATGATGTCCCAGTGACCCGCCCTTGTCTTCAAGGAGCTAACACCGTTATCTCAGCGCGTGTACCTGACGCCAAACTAATCTAATAGTGAGCCTTTTATACTCTCTGAAGCACATTGATGTTGAATAATGAAAAGCTGAGGGAGGCGTGGATGGGGGAGGGGTGGTGGAGGGAGGGTTAGACAAAGCACAGGCCTGCTGGGATTAGTTCCTGTCCAGGTCTACATTGATTTGGTTTTAAAGTTCAAAAATATTGATGTACTCAAGTGTGTGCGGAGGAGCGAAATACAAGTGTGACTTTCTCTCCACACCGAAGGCCCTCAATTACCCCCACTGGAGTTGTGGCATTCTTTAAATCGAACACACACTCACACGCACACAGACACACAGAGACACACACACACACACACACACACACACACACACACACACACACACACAGACAAAGACAGACTCCCACAAACACATGCACACGTGCACATAGAAATACACACACACACACACACACACACACACAGGTCTTGAATCCAGCTGGTGTTGCAGCCTTTCATGTCCATTGATTGTGGGTGGCTGGGCCTGTTTTTTTTCTTTCTTGTTTTCTGCAAGCTGGCGGCCGGCATCAAAGTCAAGGAGGCCACAGAGGAGGCCCGGTATCTCTGATGATCAGTAGCGAGCAGACAGAGAGGGGGAGATAGAGAGACTTCCTCCCTTCCCTCTATCTCCGCATCTCTCTATCAGTCGGTCGCTCTCTCTTTGGCTGGCATGAGCGGATGGGGAGCAGCGATGCAGAGTGACTGACGCGTCCTATCTGAATTCAATCAGACGCGGTACAAACGGATGGGTTTATTCTCGGCACGCAACACGAGCTCAAGCAGGGGAAGGTGGTGGACAACGGGGCGCACTCGCTGTGTGTCGCTCTGTTGCGTTGGTCGGAGTTATTGTCTGTCTGGAGTTGATGCCCCAGTTTCCGTTACACAGGAAATTGTAAGTCTGCTACGGACAAACCAATGACAACGTTAAAAGTGGGGTCAAGGTAGCTTGGCCAGAATGCGAAAAAAAAAAAAAAATTTAAAAAGGCAAATGAATGGATTCCTTTCTGCATCTGCTCACCAATCTGGGAAACACTCCTCTTTAGGGGCATATGAGGGTAGCCACTGTCGGCAGCTGGGAACAGCTGAGCATGAGTCAAGTCAGGGCAGCACCCTAACCACTGGACTAGGGTGACTACCAGCCCAAAGGTTCAGTATTTAAACCCAGATTCCCCGATTATTGTTATAATAGTTATAGTTTGTGTTTTTCATTATAGTATAATCAGTAGTCATCGCTACAAGATGCCCAGCCCCTACCTGCTCTTTACATTTATCCAAAAAACCTATTCAAGTTGCCTTGGACGAAAGCATCTTCTGAATGACTAAATAGTAAATAGTAAGTCATAGATGGTGAGCCTTGGCCCGGAGTTCATTCTAAGAATGTTACGTGACGCCCAAGGCAATAAGTTCACCCAGAGGCTAAGGCTTTCTGCATGAATTTACCTCAAGGTGGTTCTGCATCAAACAGCAGTGCATTGCACCTTACAAAGCCAAGACATTGAATGTTTCGTTCCCGGTGACTTTGGATCCGTTTCCTGTACTTTGGATCTGTCTTGTTTGTTGACTGTAGAAGATTCCTGTGGTAGACGTTCCCGTTCTCCCCAGATGAGGATAGCTGTAGCTGTGAAGTACAGTAGCGCTAGATGGCGGCGACTGATCTGGTAAAAGGTGCCATTGACACCCAGTGCCTCTGGGCCCTGACTGGGAGCGTGTGACTTTAAGGCTTCAGGAACTCAGTCTTTTTTTACTCTTTTTTTTCTTTTCTGCGAGAGGTTCTCTATTCATGTCAACGCCAAGGGTGTCTGGTGAATCCGTCAACTACAACATGCAACTTGCATCATGAAGAACAAAGCATTGACAGCAATGATGCCAGCCGCGGTTTGATGAAGTTCCCTGTAGATCTCTGTACCCGATGAATAAAAAATAAAACTTTTTTTTAATCTGTGCTCACAAAGTGCTTTTTTGTCGGCGGTTTCCTTTGAAAGGCTTGCTTGTGTGTCTGGTATAGCGCTTAATAGATAACAAGGCATTCATCTCTTGTCTTTGTCTTTGTGGAGTGGTACAACGATTATGTCAATTAAAAGCCAGCGAAAGATAACTCTTCTGAAAGGACTTTTTTCATGTCATTAAATAATCAGGCATAAGGCTCTCTCCCTCCCCCTCTCGCCTCTCCCCTCTCCCCTCTCTATCTTTGGCATTGTGACTCTTCTGCAAAACCAAACAGTGACATGTCAAGAGATATTCCAGTCATCTCAATTTAGTGAGTTTAAGAAGTGAACATGGAGTAGCATGCATATTCTGGTTCCTGTTTTAACTGGATTTCAAAGTGTAAGAAACACTATTGCATGTCATACATAAACCATCATCATATTCACCGATTAGAACCAAAGCTTACACAAATCGTTACAAGCTTGTAGGGGTCGCATCTCCGTCCATCAGTGACTGCCTCGGTATTGAGACAAAAGTTGGCGTTTCGGAAACATTGGTGCTGATATGGAATAGAGGAGAGAGGGAGAGATATATTGTGTGTGTGTTTGTATCTGCAGCTCCATCACCAAGATATTTAACCAAACCCGTGACCCGTCTCCGGCAACACTCTGACATTTTCATCACCAGTCTGACCCAGAATCGTTGCTGACAGTTGATGCTTTTCATGCTGTGCTCCAGCCGATAAAAGTGCAAGTGCAGATTTGTATGTTGGACAGTTTCCCACGAAGAGGACTACTCGTATCCAGCTTCTTCCTTTACGTATGATGTAAGCCGTGTTAAGTTCCTTGCGCAACACTGGGTCACCTTTTCCTGACCCGGTTGCAGGTGCTGGCATCATGTCAAAATGAATTTGCTGTGAGTTGTAGTGTAGTGAATGGTAGTAGTTGTTTTTTAACAAGAAGCCAGATCATCGACAAACTTGAGTCATTCCATGTGGTAAACGTTGTTATTATTAGTCTGTGTTTGCCACAGGAGTTGCAAGGAGAAACCTTTGATTAGAAATTACTATAAATTAGACATAAACAGATACACCACAAAATACAGAGTAGCTTGTTTTGCTTAAGCAACATATGGCACCACGGAATGCGTTTTAATGAAAAGGTCCCTGAGCTCAGTGTCATTGTCTATTTATTTTCACTGTACTGTTTTTGTGAGCTGAACGGATCCGTTTCACAGTGACCCTCTGTCAAATCATTTTAATAGAGGTTAATAAGCTATATGAACAAAAAAAAATGGGTGGTGCTGGGGATGGGGAACTATCTAAAACAAACACAAATTGCCCTTCTCTTCGTCATACACTCTAAATTCCTAACACAAATCCTAGTCCCATCCTTCAAGTTGGAAAATGTGTTTTTTATCTAACGATTGATACGTATTCATGGGATGGGTGATACTAATGTGGTTTATTTCCAGGGGTGTTCCTTGTAAAGTCATTGCAGAAATAAGCAATATAAGAGAGGCACAGGTGCTGACTATCACCAGAGGCCTTCCTTGACCATCTGGGCTGAGAGTGGCTAGTCAGGAATTCTCATCATGTTTCCTTTCCACCTTATTGACGCCACTTGGCAGAAAGGCCCCAGATATTGACTAGCTCGTAAGTGGAG
Organism: Micromesistius poutassou; assembly: GCF_964030765.1. Classification (NCBI taxonomy): domain Eukaryota; kingdom Metazoa; phylum Chordata; class Actinopteri; order Gadiformes; family Gadidae; genus Micromesistius; species Micromesistius poutassou. The sequence goes on from NC_140280.1 coordinate 13,717,692, forward strand.
CTGAGGGGAGTGTGTGTTTGTGTGTGTGTTGTTGGGTGGGTGTTCATCTGTGTGCTTGTGTCTGTGTTCTTGTATGTGTGTTTGTGTGTGTGTTCTTGTATGTGTGTTGTTGGGTGGGTGTGTTTTGTTGGGTGTTCATCTGTGTGTGTGTGTGTGTGTGTGTGTGTGTGTGTGTGTGTGTGTGTGTGAGTGTGTGTTGTTGGGTGTGTGTGTGTGTGTGTGTGTGTGTTGTTGGGTGTGTGTGTGTGTGTGTGTGTGTGTGTGTGTGTGTGTGTGTGTGTGTGCGTGTATGTGTGTGTGTGGGTGTGTGTTTAAGTAATAAGAATAAATGTTTTAACCTCCGGTAATAGCGCTCACATGTATGTACAAATATTACACCTGTACTTAGACTCTCTGTGGATGGTACCACATCTTAGCACAGCACAACGTAACTGTCATAAGCCTTGTTGTGTTTATATTGGCCACTGTACACCACTGAGATTTATTTGAATAATCACGGCGAAGGTCAGCTCTTCAGCCGTCTCCAAGTTGGCACATAAATAATGCAGCACCAAAAGCAAATAGCAAACAAACAAGGGGAGAGATAACACGCAAGCAATGCCTGTCTGTCGTGCCGAGTAGTACCCACCAGCCTGTAAGCCACAGAGTTCTGCCACCCAGCCCTCCTTCTCCTCCATCAGGCTCTCTTCCTCACTGCGCTTGGCCTAGTTTCTTCCCGTCCCCCTCCCCTCCTCCCTTCCCCACCCAATCATGAGGCCATCCCGGTAATGACCTCTATATGAGACCAGAGCAAAAAATCAATAGATAGCCCCAGGTATCCTGGGCTTTGAATCCACCGCCTGGCCCCCGTGCCGCAGTGAGGGCCATGGTGTCTGACCAGACGAAGATCATTTGTTGTCTACCTTAAGTCTATCTGTTTCCTGTCTCGGTGATTGCCTTTTCCTAGGCTAATATACTGGGAATGCTACCTGGGATGACATCAGTGTTACAATCCCCACACATAAGGTGTTTGTGCTTGCTTCCGTTTGGCAATGGATCTAATTGGTTTCCACAGGTTATTTGTCTGCCCCCACCCCCCACCCCCCACCCCAGTCGGCCATGGCTGGGCCGACCTGCGACTGCAGCATATTAAACTCTGCCATTATTGTGGCTACCCAGAGGTAATGGTGATTAATGGAAGCAAAGTTTTAGCGACACAGTTTTTATTATTTTATTCAGCCCAAGCTATGTCTATGTGTGTGTGTGTGGTGTTTGTGTGTGTGTGTGTGTGTGTGTGTGTGTGTGTGTGCGGGTGTGTGTGTGGTGATTTGTGTGTGTGTGTGTGTGTGTGTGTGGTGATTTGTGTGTGTGTGTGTGTGTGTGTGTGTGTGTGTGTGGTGCAAGTGGTTAATATTAAGGGTCAAGGGGGGCGGGGATTAAGTGCAACACTGGGACTGTGTTTGTGTTTTTCATTAAACCATTAGCAGTATATTGGTCTACTTAGACGTTCCATATTGAATGTTTTGATTGAAATGATTTAACGCTCAACCGTTGTCTTTGGATTTGAGTGTATGACGGTACGTGTTCTTAAACTTAAAGTGGTCTGCAGGGAAGCTGTTGTTTGACGATACCTATCCTCTTGGGCTACGATAGGTATTTGGAGGAAATAGCTGCATTGTTTGTCCTTTGGTTTCCGTCCTGATCGAAAGTGTTTTCCTGTTCATTATCTTGAGCACTACACAGACAACTCAGACTCCAGCAGCCCCTCCGCTGGGGGAAGAGATGATGATGATGGTGATGGTGATGATGATGAGGACGACCGCCCAAGCTAACAACTGTCCTCGAGATGAACTGGCCTCCTGTGTGGGTCATGTCCTCGAGTCAGATACAAAACACCCTATACCACACCGCAGGGGGCATGCTGAAAACAAACAGACCGCCAGCAACATATTTATACAAACAAGGGTCCTCACAACCAAATCCTCCCACTGAGTCATCTGGAGCCCTGGGCACGAGAGTGTGTTCTCAAGGAGACGGATTTATTAGGCTTGATTATGTTTGCATGGCCAAGCCTGTGCACTCATCATTCCTAGAGAGACACTTTTCTGCTCCATTAAATCTCATTACATATTGATCTTGTTGCTCGAGATGATAACGCACCGCTCATATCCACGGATTGGAAGTTTTCACCAGTTTACACTGACGTCTTTCATCAGCCGTTAGGCTCAGCTGTCTTGTTTTGTTACTGAGAGGCATGCACACACATACGTGCACACACACACACACACACACACACACACACACACACACGCGCCATAGGATCAACACAGAGCAAATAAGAATGCTCTTTCATTAAAATGTCAATGTTTTTTTATGGATCAGACTTTGAAGATTGACAGGGAAGTGGGTTGGTGAAGAGATGGAAAGGCATGCAGCACAAGACCACCACTGGGCATTGAAGCTAGGCTGCTTCAAAGCATACTGCCTACATGGCTAGGGCGGTAGCAGGGTCTCAACCCACTAGCGCTCCAGTGAGCTCACCCACATTTCATGATTTAGCAGACGCTTTTCAACAAAGCAACTCGCAACCAGAGAGGCGGAGATCAATCTAAGCCCACAATCTGAACAGGAGTCACTAAATAAATGCTGCTGCAATGAGCACGCTTTTAAGAACTACCACCGGGCAGCATTAGTAGTAGTCAAGTGCATAACAGGAGACATTCCATCTCAATTCAGCACCGTTCATTGTGTTCGACAGCATTATTTATAGTTCATACTTGGTCACAGTCAATCACAGTGACAGCGTTCGTGGCATTAAAGACGCCGTTCAATTCAACTCAAGTGCCGAGTCGACAAAGTGCAGAAGTCAGCAAGTCTTTTCCTTTCCCTTAAAGCGCTGCTTTTATGTCCCAAACAAACAATCTGAACAACATACCATCTGCAAGGCTGATGATTTGTGTGGCAGGCAGGCATCCTCTCAGTCTCTACCCCCCCCCCCCCCCCTTCCCCGGTAAGGGGAGGGGGGGGGGGAGGGGTCTGTCTCGCACCACCTGTCCCTCTCCCCATCCGATTCCCCCGCCCCATTTGGCTAGGATGTAATTTATGATGCTAATGACTTTTGAGCGTGCACAGGCCATCAGAAAGGGAGTGATAAATCTCTGAGATAGACCTGGTCATCCATCATTAAGGGGCCTACCCCCCTTCTACTACCTCTCTCTGTCTCACTCACACTCACACACACACACACACACACACACACACACACTCTAGAGTGGAGGACCCCCAGCAGGCTGCTCTGTGATTAATGTTTTGGCGGCTACACTGGCGAGATTATCTCCTGTGATTATGTCATTCCGTTGTTATGGCCACAGTGGCCCGTGTCATGTGACATTAGATCACTGACTGAGAGGCTTTTATTTTGTTGTCTGCCGCCACGAGAAGCACTTGAAGTGGAATGACATCAGCGAGCAGAATGTGGTGAATCTGCTACTTCAAACTCTTATGCATTTTTAAAGCAGCTCTAAAGACGCCGTCTCTATAGAAAGTTTAGCTCTTTAGATGGTGCAGCAATGGGTGCTGCAGTTCTATAGACACTACGTCTCCATGGATAGTTTAGCTCTCTAGTTACTACAGCTCTATAGATAATACAGCTCTATATACAGTGCAGCTCCATAAGCACTGCAAATCCATCGACAGTGCCTTTCTACATACAGTTCAGCTCTATAGCTATTACAGCTCTACAGACAGTGCAGCTCTATACATAGTGCAGCTCTATGGACAGTGAAGTTCTATAGTTACTACAGCTCTACAGACAGTGCAGCTCTATACATAGTGCAGCTCTATGGACAGTGAAGTTCTATAGTTACTACAGCTCTACAGACAGTGCAGCTCTATACATAGTGCAGCTCTATGGACAGTGAAGTTCTATAGTTACTACAGCTCTACAGACAGTGCAGCACTATAAATAGTGCAGGCAGCTCTATGGACAGTGAAGTTCTATAGTTACTACTGCTTCCATATAGTTCAGCTCTATAAATAGTGCAGCTCTATGGATAGTGTAGTTCTATAGCCGCTACAGCTCTACAGACAGTGCCGCTCTATGGATAGTGAAGTTTTCTAGCTGCTACGGTGCAGCTCGACAGTGCAGCTCTATATGTGGCAGTAGAGAAGAGCTTGCACCAGATTTCCTCCTAGTTTCTTCCCTGCAGAAATATTCATCGTCATCTTCATCATCGCATTTATTTAATTCATAGGGTGGCGTTGATTTGCATGCCAATCATGCCTGATGAGTACCACTGTATGAATGCATATTAGACTCATTTATTCACCTCAGAAATGGAACATTTAAACAGACACCGGGGATTTACTTTTTTTGCAATTACATTTATCTGAGAATGTCAGTCCGTCTGTTTTATAGACTGGAAAGTCATTTTGCTCAGTGGCGATTTGGAAGCACGGAATACAGCTGTTGAATTTTAAGTGTGTTTCCAGAGCCTGCTGGTGTGTTTCTCCTTGCATAGTTAAGTTTAAGGTTCTCTTGCTTGAGTAAAGTTTATTAAGTTATACACCATTTCTGTACAGTCTCCTACTATCTGTATATAGACTTCTCTCTTCTACCATTCACCTCACAGGCCTTGTTTGTGTCTGAAAGGTGCTGTATAAATGAACGTATAGAAATAGAAATAAGCCTAGTTATGCCTTGCCTTGTTTACCTCAGAAATGAAACCTTTACATCTTTCATGGCCAGCTTTCACCTATTGATAAGATCTTGGAACACATAGGAAAATAGATAAATTGTGATTTGAAAAAAGGGAAAAAAAAACAGATTCTAAATGCTGCAATGTTATTCAAATCGGAGTCACATGTTAATCAAATTTGGACCACTTTGTCTTCTATTGTGAACTTGGCTGTATCACCCTTTACCCCCTCACTCATATAACTCACTCCTCCCCCTCAATCCGATCGAGTAATGGTGGAAGTAATAACATCAATAACACAAGTAACTCAACATCACAGGAGTAAATCGTCTCGTGAAACCACCAAGTCTGAAGCAGCATTGATATGAGGATAACAGGAGCATAGAAAAACCCGGTATTAAAAAACATGCAACCTTGCAGACTCATAATCATTTCAGACATTTGTGCTTTTTATTAAAATGTCCACCATTTTTCATCTTCGGCCCTGGAGCCTGTGGTGTTGAACGTGGCCCTTATCTCCAGGCAGCCTTATCTCCAGCATCACGGTGTGCACGGCTACACCTATGGTAATATTGTTTGCTGCTCAGCAAATAATAACCTTGGGACTGCGACTAATTAAAAAGAGAGAGGGAGAAGCGTAAAAAAAAATGAAAGAAAAGAAGATAAGAAAAAATAGACAAACTAGTTTCGCTTGTAAACAAATTTTAATGAATTCCTTCCTAAAAGATATGCATGTGTGTGTGTGTGTGTGAGTGTGTGTGTGTGTGTGTGTGTGTGTGTGTGTGTGTGTGTGTAATTGCGTGTGTGTGTGTGTGTGTGTGTGTGTGTGTTGTGGAGGGGGGGGGGGTGGGTGCTCGAGAGGGTGGTTCAGGGGGGCTGGTGTTCATTCTTAATTACCGTGAAGTTCTCGCTGGCTTTGAGTGCCGTTATTTGTCGACAACGCGCCATGAGTAATAACCACGTAGGAACGGAGAGAGCATAAAAAGCAACAAGGTGCCGCCATTCCCACACTGCTGTTCGGAATTATTCCCATCCGAGCTGTCACTTTAATGCGCGTTACCTACGTGTTGTTCAGACACGTCTTAGTGATGATAGCTATAGTGATGCAAATATCACCCAGGGTGTTTTTGATAGCGTAGCATCCCCCGCTCCAGCCAGGCCGGCAGTAAACACAGAAACCTGTGCAGCGCGCTCCAGTTCCTCATAAAACATCCGTCCCGTCCTTAAAGCACCCTCACAAAATCAGTACCAGTCGTTGCTCATGCCTTAGCTTGCAACACTTCCAGAATCTGATTTATGAACCCATGTAGTGTTTGGGCATTTTGTTGGCTTGCATCTTCCATAACGGCTTTATTTAATATGTTTGTCCCCCCCCCCCCACTGATAAGGGTTAAAGGTCAGGGATTGTACAAGAATCTGTGAATAAATCTCACGTCTCTTTACCTTACTGGTGTTTTATTATTTTGACTTCAGAAAGACCTCACCGTTTGTGTGTGTTTTTCACAATGTCCTTCATTCAAAACCCAATGCTAACAGTTCAACTGAGGTTCAATAAATTGAACTGTATGGTAATAATATTTTAAGTCTTTTTACAAAATCAACCAAAATCAATTGTTATTTAAAATTGATTATTACAATTGATATTCATCCTGGATGCTTTGCTATCAATAGTACTATCATTGATTTAATGACGAAGCAGTCCTAAGCCTTGGGATGGGGATCTACACACCATGCAACCCCCCACACGTGTTGCTCTGGTCCAGGTGCAACCAATCCAGCTGGCACGGCTGCATTCCATCACTCCCAGCCCACTCTGAAACATCTGCCGGCCAGCCGCACGTGTGTGTGCATGTGTGCGTGTGCGTGCGTGTGTGTGTGTGTGTGTCAGTTTGCGTGTGTGCGTGTGCATGCGTGTCTGTGTGTGTGTGTGTCAGTTTGCATGTGTGCGTGTGCGTGTCCGTGCGTGTGTGTGTGGCTGCGTACTATGGGACACTTTCTTTTACGAAATACTATTTGTGTACCGAGCGATTCCCATTTCCCAGCAGTCAAACCAGTCCGTCACCCTGTTAAAAAGGAATCTCTTAAGTGCCGACACGTAGACGTATCCAATCCAATCTCCCACCAATCTCCCACCAAACCACCCATTTAACTAATTCTCAAGCTCGCACACCACCCCGTTTTATCCACCACTCTCTTTAGTGGTGTCCAAGCTAATCATTTTTATAATATAGATCATAGTATCACACAAATAAACCCCCTCATAAACGGGAGTGAGCCTGCAAGCACGCACACACACACAAGCACACAAGCACACACGCACACAAGCACGCACGCACACACGCACACAAGCACGCACACAAGCACCCACACAAACACATACTGGCAAGCGTCCTTTTTTTGCATGTGTATGTATGCCGACACATTTTTATCTCTATTTAGCAAGACATGATTATGCTGTTTGCCCTGATAGAAATGTCACCCTGTGAAAGCAGAGATTAGGCTTTGAGCCGTTGTTTTTATTCCCTGTCATTGCCTCCACATCAACCAGGACCTATAGCTTTAGTTTTCTGTGTTGTTTTCTCTTCTCATTCATTTAATTCACCCACCAGAGAGAGGCCATGGGACACCCAGCCAGGAAGGCACGGGCCAATCGCTGTAATTCAATTACACCCACCCCAACTCATAAACAAGTAGAGTTAAACAAGAGTAATGGCAAAGCATTGGGTAATATCACCCTTTTTTCCTCATTTACATGTACATGAGCGTCCTTGGGAAACATCCTGTGTGCCCCCCCCAGCACCCACCCTCTACACCTGTTTCTTTATTACCTGTGCTGCTATGAGTCACTTGGATGAAAGCATCTCTCCACTGAATCATGGAAATTGAATTAGGAGCAGAAAGGTTGTGGGTTCAAACCCCAACGTCCACAGGCTAGCTCGTACCCACTTTTTAATTGCAAGAAAAAATTGCATAATTTGCTTTGGAGGAACGCATTCGCTGACTCAATAGTATATTCTAGATGTTTCCCTCACCGTTATGGTGCTGGGTTTTAACCCAAGGTTGAAAGGTCAAGGGCCATGTGTAATGGGGCTCTTGGACCTGTGAGTCTGAGGCGCTAATGCCATGCTAATACACATGTTTCCCCTCTGTCCAGAAGTCCACTCAGAACCAGGGCTGGACCGGTGTCCTCGGGGGAGAACGGGATGGTCGCTTGACTTCATTTTTTATACTCGGAGACCGGACTGTTGGCTAACTGATTAGAGGAAATCATAACGGAGGCCAGATATACACATTTTCTATATCACACACACACACACACACACACACACACACACACACACACACACACACACACACACGTTTTCTACCTCCAGTTGAATGTGTCATAAGAATGGGGAGCTGACCTGATGAGAGGACGCAGTGGATGGTTTGAGATCCAGTAGGTGAGCAGAACTTGGTTCCGATTGCTGCGTGAAGAATCCTGACAAAAACAAAAAAAATTAATCAATTAATCAAATTAAAAACTTGATAATAAGTCAAGAGAAATATAATCATTGGCCAATTGTAGTCTTTATGCATTAATAATTTTGCTATTTTAGAAAGCCGTGAAGAGGTGTCATTCCTTAATTGTTGGTAATTGTGTCTGTTTAGTCAACTGTTAGCCGGTACTCTTATTCAGTATCAGTATTATTATTATAATTTTAAATGATTGTTCGCTTCTGACCGCACACTGCTTCTGCTTGAGTCTCTCTCTCTCTCTCTCTCTCTCTCTCTCTCTGTTTCCTTCATCTGCAGTGCTTCTCTGTCTCTTGCCCGGCTCCCCAGGCAACTGCAGACGAGGGCTGGATGGAAAGTGTGTGTGTGTGTGTGTGTGTGTGTGTAAAGAAGTGATTGATCTGCAGAGAGACCCAGTAGAAGTGGTGTTTTTCCTCTTCCTCAGATGCAGGATTTACTGCCACTAAAACACAGTCTGGTTATTTGTGTGAGGGTAGGACGGATGACTTGTTCTTGTCGATTCCCGATGGAGGGATTACAAAGTACTTTCGGGCTAATCGTTTGGGAAAAACAGTTGATTCCTTTCACACTCTTTACGATTATAGTGTTTAAAAGTATTATTTAGGATTGATTTATCAGATTGGATTTTGTACCAGACGTACCAGGTCGTTATCCACGCTACCCACTTTTATTCAATTGCATGCACATAGCTTAGAACACACCTTCTGTGTTTTCACTACAAAGCAGGAGCTCTTCTTTCCTCTTCGCTAGCCCAAGGCCTGGTTCTCCTCGCTCCGCAGAGGCTGTTAGCTAGGATCAAGCACTTCCAAGATAAACCCACCACAGCCATGACTTATCGCCCCTAATCCTCCACTCTGGCGGCGTCGAGCCATTTGCAATCCACAAAAAGCATATCTGTCTCACTTTCTCTCTCTGTCTCTCTGTCTCTCTGTCTGTCTGTCTGTCTGTCTGTCTGTCTGCGTCTCTATCTCTATCTCTCTCTCTCTCTCTCGCTCTGTCTAGTTGTCTGTCTTTCTCTTTCTCTCTCTCTCACACCGTTCACCTCACGTGATCCCTTCACCTAGTTTCATCTCCTTGTGTATTTTTTTTGGTGTTATTTTTGTCTTTCCATCCTTTCTGGGTTTATCTTTTTCGGTAGACTCTGATTTGACCCGTCGCTTTTCATGGCTGACATCAGATTAGTTTCATATCACAGAGCACTCATCCTTCATACCCTTTTTTAAAACGTTGACCCTAACCACGATCTACAGCTTTGAATCTGTACTTGTCCATGTTTTTTGTCTGCCTGTTCTGCACCTGAGTGGGATTTCCACATGGAACAAGGATCAGGTTATTTGCGTTGAACTGACTTGAAAGGTGAGGTCCTCCACCGATAGGTGGAATGAGGAGAAGATTCAGTTTCAACCACCCTAGTGGAGACTGCTACAGGACTTATTGACGTCGTCACTTGACCTCCCACTCAAGCAGGTCTGCATATATATTGTATAATAAACACACTCGATACGATACTAGATGTGTCCAGGCGCTCTCTGGCCGGGAAAGACTCTGGCTGACGTCTTGTTGCTGTCATCTGGAGCTGTCGGTAAATCTTTTTGTTTGGGTTTAAGGAGAATAGATCTGACAAGATGAATTATTATTTGGAGGGAAGCCTGACCCTGCAGCACTTAGGGTCAGACGATTTGAACAGAAGAATCGGGGAAGATTTGAACTTTGAAATTAGCAATAAACCATGGACGCATGTTTACCACAGTGCCGTGATGATGTATCGCATACACCACTTTGAGTTATTTTCTTTGTTTCATTCGTTGTTTTTATACAAAATGGGGAAACTCACTTCTGTCAGTTTTTTCCTACTTTTTTCCCCAACATCTGATGGGACTTGAACCAATGACCAAATATCTACCCCAGCTGTTTTCCATCTTGCCCTCATAACGGTATTTTTCCTATATGACATCATACCTCCATACCGGCCTCAGAATCCATCAGCAATCCCCCATGCTCTCGTCAGCTTCCTCTGGTATGTCAGGCCTTCAAAAGAAAACACAGGCCAACATTGATTATGGGCCATTGTAATTAACTACTTTGGGAACAAAGTACTCACTGACTGTTGAATCACTGCGTGCTGATTGGAGCTCAAGTCGGTGAGACTGAGCCAATCACCAAGTTAGACACAGTTCTTTGACATCTGCTATCGGGTTCAGGAAGAATATAGTGGATGGTAGTACATTTGACATTATCTCCTGAGGGTCTGCTACCCAGGTGGATAAAGGGAAATTCCATCTTTTATCAAGGATTAAATTGCTTCACACACAAAAATCAATGACGCTGACAATCACAAGCATGCCTTTTTGTATACAAAAACGTCTTTCTGTCCTTTATTCATATACTTTAATTGTTTAACACCTGCTACACAATCGTCTACTAACTAAAAATAGAGCCCTTATCCTCAGTAGTTATGTTCTCAGGCCTGCTCAAATACTTTCACCGAGCACTGCTTAATAGCGGGGCCTATCAGAGCTCTGTATCGGAGTACCGGAAGCTCAGAAATAAAAGCCCACTCAGTCCCCTGAAGCTTTGCTCTGACCCAATTACATGATTAAATCCATTCTCCCTCCCGAGTCCACATTATCACAGCACACATTAAGAGCACAAAACCCTGGCCCATGCCAACGTTCAGGGAATGGAGGCATGGTTTCAGAGAGCGAGGCCAGTTATCCGGTCGATGCTTCCTGACTTCTCGAAAAAGAAACTTCTTGAACTGCAGCTTGGCTATGCTATACGTTGAAGGGTAAGGGAACCCAGGTTTCTCAATGACATCACATGAAAAATAATCTGTGACTGTGAGTTCTAGGGAGGATATGCGAGGCGCTTTCGCCATGGTTACTGTTTAGGACAATTTTTATTTATTTTTTTCACACATTGTTGAGTACGAGTCTTTTAATGAGAAACGTTGCATGTGGAATACGCCCCACACACCATGGCGTTATATTACAAGTGTCCGAGAAGCTTAACCCGCCCGGACACAGCCGACAACATTTACCGCATTGTGATCCAAGTCCCTCCAGAAAGTCTTTTCAAAGTCACAGCAAGAACGCGACCTGAGTTTGGAGAGAGAGTCCGACGTTCACAAACTTTTTTTAATTTTTTTTATTGAGACCGGCAGTAACAGAGGATTTTACACCCGTTTTCTCAAAATAACAAAACCATAAAATAACCGTACTTTTATCATGTTGCAGTATAATATACTTTTATTGGACAGTAAACTATGAGTTTAGAGAGATATCCATGGACAAAATATGCTATTGAAGCCACTATGCCTTTTAAAACGGCTTCACTTAATTCAAATTAAGTTCAGCATTTGGAAAACCAAATGCCCTGTAGTACCACATCTGTTGAAAACTTTGACAATAATAAAACATTGGGACTCATGAACCACCCGACTGTACCACTTTAGAATCATGGAAAACCTCGCAGCATAATGTATATGTACCATATGGAAGTATAGACACACGCACACACGCATGCACACACGCACGCACGCGCACACTGAATGCACTCAATAGCTGATTAATAAGCGTACAGCTCCAGGCGTTTACCACCTCTCCATAATTCAATTTGATTATCTGGAGGAAATGATAGAGGATTAGAGGTTTTAATGACTTTGGCATCGCCTGGTGTATTCCTTGCTGCTGATGAAGACTGTTTTAATCATTGAGCTTGGCTTATCCCGGTCCATTCTCTCGCCAGCATATTAATGCAACTGTGCTGAAAACGATACACAAACACAGGTTAACGGACCTCATAAACAGGAGAAGAGCAACATGGGGACGCTGCCAATTAAAATGCTGTGATTAATACAGCGATGCTCGGGAGGAGCTGGGAATTTGTGCTGTCGAGACCCCCGGCAGCATCGGCTGGCTACTCTTTATGGATTGCAACAGTAAATACACCAGCAAACACCCCCTTTAGTTTAGGTCAGATGATATACATTATAATGGATGGAAGAAAAAGCTGTGCGTGTGCGTGTGCACACGCACACGCACACACACACACGCTGTCTTTTTATAAAAGGGATTTATTTTTATTTACCACCCATGTTGTCAACTAGCAACTCACCTACTGAATGATAAAACCACCTTGTGCTCCTTAAGCATAATCACATTTTTCCATATTTTATTTCCATAAACCTTCATGTCCCCCTTGGGACACACACACGCACACACACACACACAAAACAGGCTGTGTATGTGCGTGCAATTTGTTACTGAATAACTTTTTTGATGCAGTGAACTCTGGTTCCACTCACACAGCTCTCCGTCGCACATTTGAATTCTTTGTGCCCTACCAGTTTGAAAAGGAATGTAAAAATGTGCTGGAGACACAGGGGATGCTGGGTTTCTTATTCACACATAGTCATGTCGGGCAAAGGTTCAACCTAACTGGACTTTCACAGAGACCACAAACAAGGCCAGGGGTTTAAATGGAGTGAAATGCAGGACAAATATAAAATGAAATAGCTTCTACAACAATAATGTGCAGCAGAAACACAGGCCTGACAGTATTATTGATTGTTCTGCATATAGTATTAGAGAGGGGAACAGAACTAGCAATTTTTTTGTGGGGGGATTTTTATCCATTAAAGGACAGGACACTGGAGAGAGACAGGAAAGTGGGTTGAAACAGATTACATGTAGTGTTGGTTCGCAGGTCAGGAACGAACCTGGGTCACCATGTGGCTAGAACGTTAGTGGGTTGAGCCAATGAGCCGCCAGAATAAAACTCCATTTGATAATAGAGGGAAAGCTGTCTTACAAAGAGTCTACCAGGTGTTTTTCACAGAATGCTACTTGTGTGCAGTGTGCAGACTCCTCATAGTTGATTTATTATTGCCTTGAAAAAACCCATCGGAGGGTCAAGGTCCGTCATTTCCAATTAAATGTGAGCATCCCCTCTAACGTCTCGATCATAACCCTTTTCAGCTTGTTTGTTGCACCATATTTAATGAGATTGTCCATAAAAAAGGCTTTTATTTATTTATTATTTATTTTTAACGACCAGCACAGCTCCAGGAAACGTTGAAAGGCCTTCAACACCCAGACCTGCCGACCTGACCTGCGGTTTACAAAATGTAGCTATTAACTTAACAAATAAAATCCCCACCTTACATTACACTCTCCGACGTTATATCGCCTGGGTAGCGTAATTACAGCTTTTGCTTTGGCCGTAGCCGTACGCTGCAATTATATTGGCTGATCATGTGTTTACTGGCTTCCTGTCTGTCTTCTCCACAGATAAATAAAGAGTTGGATGGCAGGACTCTGGGCGTTTAGCCTCCAACAGCTCCATCTGTGCAGTCCTTAAGCTCCGGGAGAGAGCTCCACTCTCTTGTGTTTTCTTCACAGACTGTATAATGTAGGTTGTCTTCTGCATAAGCAGGTGACCCCCCCCCGCATCCTCCCCAGGGCCCGGGCATAATCCAGACGGTAACAGCTCCCTCTGACTGAGCTGTGCTGGTGTTATTAATCCCCCTGAATGGGACACATTCATTGTTGTGTCACCGCTCACAAGAGCCCCACCAGCTCCCTTTCTCCCTTCGTCCCTCCCGGTGAGCGCACAACGTGTTGGCGGGTTCTCCCGGGAACCGATCCCTGCTGTCGCTCACCGTGACAACGGAGCGGGGGTAGTTGATGTGACACTTTTAAGGGCCGTGGATTCCCCCCCTTCCTCGGCGTGGCAAAAAAAAGAAAAAAAAGAAAATTGTCATGGAAATCGGATTTTTGGTCTAAGCTCCTCCTCTTCCTCCTTCCAGCGGAGAAGCGTGCGCGCTGAACCCCGCGTTGGTCGCGCGGCGCTCGAATAAATCTGCATTCAATTAAGGGATTAACCACTGTTTAAACATGGCTCCCGCTGCCGTCGCGCTAATCCGCCCCCATGTGTGTCCGCACGGCGCCGCGCGTTGTCTTCCTCTGCCTCGTCTCGCTCTGAAGAAAGGCTTCAGGTCGAGGATCGCCTGTGTTGAAAGCGTAATCTCAAGAGCGATCTCTGTGAGCCCAGTCGGCCAAGGAGAGGGGATGTTGTTGTTTATGGTGAAGAGGGGACGTGTGCATTTCAGCCGCTGATCAGTTGACCCCGGCGTGCATCTTGATTCGGACGTCGAGCACACAAGGGGCTAAGTGAGACGGACGGGCCGCTTGGACAGGACGTCCGATTGTGCACGGGTCTGAATGAAGACGGCGCCTGCGTCCATCTGTCTTGCTTTGTAGTCCCCTCGTTGTTTTCCTGGTTTGCACCACAGCCCGGCTTCTCCGTCACAAACAACCTTGTTTGCTCAATGGCCCTTTTTTGCTCCATTGATGTATCGTTGATCCTTCTGGCGGCCATTCACACATCTTTCCGCTTTCTACTTTCCATGGATTTTGAGTCAGCGGCCCCCCCCTGCATGTGGGAGATGCATTACATGAGGTCATTAAGCCCTTGTAGTAGGCTAACCCCTGATTTGTCATCAGTAGTTTAACACACTGTAAATGGTTCTGTACAGCGAGATTAGATTAGATTAGACTATGTTGGAAGTATTATGTATCGCTAGGGAGTTAACCACGAGGATCTCCCATAAACGAGGATGCATCAGATAGTTACATACAGATAGTTTATAACCAACTAAATGGAGCACCAGCCGTTGTCTTTGTTAATATTGCGTTATATTAGAGGTAAAGGGGAAGGATAGTGGAGCGGTTACTTTGTTTGCCTCCCAGCAAATGGTGTATTGGTTCGAATTCCATTATTACCTTTTAAGCATCTTGTTGAAAATGCCCCTTGAACAAGATGCCTAACCATCTCTCTGCTTCTTTATGGCGACTAGACCAAAACAATCACTGTAAACTACACTGTAAAACCATATTCAGTCTGAAAGCTGACACCTTCCCGAGACCACTATTTCTACCAATACTTTACTATCATCGTTCATATTTTTATAACAGGTAAATGGAACTGCCGTGGTTTTCCAGAGCTCGGAGCTCTTGTAACAAGGAGTATAAAAGCAGTTTGAACATACATAGCCGAGGGAGACTCAGCCATAACCTGTTCACTGTGCACTGTGGAAGAGAGCCATTACATGTCATGGCGCTGTCTCTTGGAGAGTGGCTCCTGCTCGCCACTGGAGATGAAATAACGATTCTCAGACACTAATGGACGTGTCTACTGCGGGCTGTGTTTACAAAGTGGGTGGGGTGGGTGTGAGTTAAGGATGCCGGTGTTAATGGAGCTTGCTGTCTTCCAACCCCCTCCCGCCACCCCTCCCAGTACAAATCTTGCCCCCCTCCCCGCAGCCCCCCCCCCCTTCAGCCTCTCATTGACAGCTAATTAACAGGATCCCCATCTACGTCCCTGCTTGTAGTTAAAGTGTGTCACAATTAATTTATTTCTCTACAATCAGACACGCTTTGAGCGATGGTAGCTACGCTCACTCACTCACTCACATGTGCAGTCACACACGCGTGCGCGTGCACAGACGTGTGTTTTCACACATGCACACAAAAAGCGCACACACACTGGTGTGCATGAGGGAGAGCACACCACACACACACACACACACACACACACACACACACACACACACATAAGTGCGGAGATGAACGCCTGATTATGGTCGTCTATTTAAATCTGCACAGATCATATTATGGCGGATCTCTTTAAACCAGCGTACATATTAACATGTCTGTATTCATTAAGACCACACGCATGTCCCCACACAGACACACACACCCACACACACACGCTCGCGCACACACACACACACACACACACACACACACACACACACACACAGGGACTGCAGACAGAGCCTGTGGTCCTCAAGACATCATGTACTTAGTGTGTCATACAGATGTCACAGCGATGCCTCTCAGCCCGGGCTGGGGGAGATGTGCACTCAAGTATGAATGGCAGAGCCTAGAATGGATTTCTCTCTGTCTGCCACATCCAGCCGGCCGCTTCGCAGCGACCCCCATGAATTACTGTGATAAGTGGCTTTCGCAGCGGGGCCTTGTGTGGCCCAGCATGGGCCCCGTCCTCCCCCGTCCGATAAGAGGCCATTTTGTATGTCAGCTAGAAAAAGGCGTGTTAACATGGTTAACCTGTTCTGTGTTGAATTCAGATGACAGGGTCGGTGTGTGTGTGTGTGTGTGTGTGTGTGTGTGTGTGTGTGTCTGTCTGTCTGTCTGTCTGTCTGTGAGTGTGTAGATGGGCAGGAAAGTCTAGGGGACAGGTTGTACCCAGATAGTACCCAGTAGGCATTCTTGTGTGCGTAAGTGTGTGTGTGTGTTAATGTGTGTGAGTCTCTCACTCTAATCACACAGAGACCCAGAAACGTCTTCCTAAAATGTCCTCTTTAATCCTCTGATTGAACAGGATCCTGAGGGGCCTCATGCCCCCGTCACCAGCCAGCGAGGTCTCCCGGGAACCTTACCTCACTTCTTCAGCTTTTATTTCCTTATTTTTCCCCGACTGCGATAAACCTCTCAAATCGCTTTATCTTATTAATGACCCAGAGCAGACATCGGGTACGGTCTGATCCTCTGCTTTTTAATACTCCTTGGCTCTTCCCAGACAAACTCTAGCTGCTCTTGCAAAGTCATGACAATATATTTTACTTTTCATGGCTCAATACCAAAAAAACCTAATAATGGTGCCTACCTTTATTATTGACCATCCACAAGACCCGACTCTGAAGCTTGAGTTTAATCTTTTACCTGATAAATTGTAACAATGTGGGACTACATCGGAGACTACTTTTACCTTATCCCACAGTATTTTCATTTTTACTTTACTCCATGTCTCCATCTTCTCCTTGCAAATACAGCAGTTGTTTATTCTGCTAAAACAGCTTCAAACGGCAAATCTGTTAATTATCATGCATTCGTGTAATTTGCTTTTTAAATAGGCTAAGGACACTGCTTCCAACCAGCGTAAACAATTAACAATCATCAACACTTAAATGTGGGGTTGGGTTACGCCTGCTGTAGTGTTAACCAATCAGTGAGGTTCACTGTACATGACACCGTAATGGAGGTCAGTGCTCTTATTAATCACAGCCGCCAAGCTGTGGCCGCGATTATTGATAGCCGAGCAGAAGGCATCAGCCAACGACTTAACATCAGACCACCCACCGCTAACCCGCTAACCCCTAGCCCCATAGGGGGCTGGTGGTGGTGGTGGTGGTGGTAGTGGGAAGGGTAGTGTGCGTGTGTGTGTGTGTGTGTGTGTGTGTGTGGGTGGGGTGGGGGTGTGAAAGAGTCCAATTAGTAACTGACTGAATGTTCAACGGTAATTAGAGAGCCTGTGTGTGTGTTGTGTGTGTGTGTGTGTGAAAAAAAAACAGCCGCCCACTCCATCAGTCCCCGACGCTACCTGTCAGAACAGATAAGGAGGCCCCTCCCCGCTCACAGACGCTCGCCGGCGCCGCCAGCTACACGCCGGTGTGAGCCCGACTTAAGTGAGAAGTATAAACGTGACAGAGGAGAACAGAACGGGAGCGGGGGCTCGAGGAGGAGATGTCGGGCGCTGAGAGGAATCCTCCCCCAGGACATGACAGCTTGTTTTTTTTCATTGAGCTACGGTTTAAAAAATAGGAAGAGGAAAAAAAAAAGTTTGAGCGCAGGATAGCTACTGTTTACTCGCGCTTTCGGTAAAAGCATTAGGGAGCACGTGCCGCCGTCGAGGTTTGCTCGCTTAGGCGTTTAATTTATCACACACAGACACACACAAACGACGGCAGTGTACGTAATTAGATGATATTGTTTTCTTGGCTTGCTTTTCCGTGTTGATTCATGAAATTTGGCCTTTTGTTTATTTGACAAATTACAGCACAACCCTGGCTGGTATTTAAATGAAAGGAGAAAAAAAATACAGGGGTAAACACTTTAACGACATTTGCATAATGACAGAGTTTCCGAGATGAAAAGAAACAAAATACTCCCCATTAAGACATGTCTGTGAGTTTGACAGTTTAATCAGCCTACAGAGGCCTGGAAATAACGACATGAAGCAAGCAACACAATGAAACGCGATATGTTTGGGAAAGCGCTTGACGTGACATGTGGCCATTCTTTTTCCCCACCGCACGTCACCTTTGATTTAAAAAAATAACCGCTGGTCGATAAATAACGACCGGAATACCCCAAAGTCATTTCACATGTGAAAAGCATCAGTAACTGAAATAACTCCCATGATGCAATTCTCACAAACCATTGGACACATTGCTGAGAAAAAAAAAAAAAAAGTGTTGCTCCCTTGCTTGTGGCCGTCACTACGAATAGTTAGCAGGGAGGTGCTGACGGCTAATGATCCACCGCTAGCATACAAATACAGTTTTACGCACTTCTCTGTGTCTGAGACCCCCACGCCGCCCTTGTTAAGCGTTGGATTTCCGCCTGGGTCTGTAATGATCTACGTCCAGCCGTCTGTGATGTGACTGGTTTAGGGAGATGTTTGATCCCGGTCTCCTGTGAATACACCGCCACTAGCGCATCTTTGAGGGGCCGCCATCAGCTCCCCCCCCCCCCCCCCCCCCCCCCCTCCCTCCCCCCCTCCCCTGCCTCCCATCCTCTTATCAGCTGGTTGCTTCACACCATGAAGGACTTCATTAATTCAGTGGAGGGCTCACAGGTGTTTGTTTGAACAGGGGTGGACAGGAGGGGGGTGGTGGAGGGGGGACGGGACGGGGGGGGAGAGGGGGTCTCTGCTGGGAAAGGCGTCTTGTCAAGAATGTGCAGAGAGGGAGAGAGAGGGAAAGAAACAGAGCAAAGCCAGAGCGAGGGATGCAGGGAAAGAGAGCAAAAGAGGCCACAGAATAGAGCGAGAGAGAGAGAGAGAGAGAGAGAGAGAGAGAAAGCAAAAAAGACAGCCTAAAGCAGTGGAAATGGTAATGTATGACTGAAGGAGACCAGGGGAGGCAGAGAGAAGGAGAGAGAGAGAGAGAGAGATAAAGGATGAATGCATTGGATTCATATGAGTTCAAATGTTCTGCGCTCTTTGTTAGATCAAGGGTTTGAGTTCCCAGCGTGTCTTGTCTGCACAGTAGAATGTATGTCTTTCAATGACAGTTTTTCATTAGGATGTGAATCCCCCTGCACTCGTTTGAAGAGAGCAGTTACAGGGACATGGAAAGCTGACTGCAATATCTGTTCTGTGATACAATATAATCTATGATTAATATACCAGGAAATGACACCAGGAAATTGGAGAGATTTCAGCACAGAAATATTCATGTTATCTTTGGTGTATAAAAACTGAATCACATTTGAAAGTTGAGGCTAAGTGTGTGGGTTTCAAAAAGCCAGAAGCTCATTTGAAATTTCGGAAGGACCTTTGGGTCCTGAGACCTGTGGGTCTCAGGATCCTCTGATGAGCTAACTGCTACAAACAACCACACATTCATGTCTGTAATTGCCATCCGTGTCTTCACAGTGTCGAGGAGGTAATCTGTGTGTAACCCAGGTTTCAGTAATACTAGCACTGCAAGAGTAAACTCTGGACATAGTGACTGTTATACAGAATAAATAAACATGGTTGTGAACGCAATTTTTCCAACGTTTGTGCTTTATGTTTATAAGCAGCAGAACTGTATTCCTTGAATGAGGTGCCAACACTGCAAGAGTAAACTTAGAATAAAGTGGTTAAAAACGGCAATACTGCAAAAGTAAACTTTGCCCTAAACCCATTTGTCGAATGTTTGTGCTGCATTTTATATAAGCAGCACAAATCTATTCCTTCAATGTTAAGATCCCGTATCAGTTTTTATTATGTAGAATTTGCGCTGGCTTTCACTTTTGACAGTGTAAGCCAGTACAGCAAAAGGTAGAATTGGAATCTAGCTTTCACTCCTATTTCTTGCCATTGCCAAGTAATGTCAGCCAGGTCACTGTTTATTTTTCTATGGTTACTGTTGCTCATTGGTTGTTCAAACTCAATGCATATGATTGGGCTAAAATGAACCACCAGCTCATTAGCTGAATAAAAGTTGTTCTTGTCACTCAGGGAAATAAACACTAAAATAAACACTAATAAGCACTGGGAGACTTTATATATTATATCAGTGTTGTCTTATGATAGTTTAACCAGACAACCTTCAGGGCAGGACAGGACAGGACAACCTTGATCGTAATAGTATAATATTCGCATGCAATCATATTTTACTTTAGCAGCTATAGGTGCTTTAATGTCCTCTTAAATGCAATGACTTTGCATAAGTACACACTCACTCCTGCATGTATGTAAAAGTAAACCTGTACATATTGGATTTGGGATGGGAGGTAGGCAAAAGCACAGTGACTCCTTAAATACAGAATAGAGACGATAAAGCCAATTAGCCACAGTAGGTGTCAAGACTAAAGTGATGCTCCTCCAATCAACCGATGAGCAAAAACAAAAGCTGCAGATGCCTTTGCCTCTCCAAATAGAGAGAAGTATGTTTGTGTGTACTGTGTATACAAGGAGAGATAGACGTAAGGAGAAGGGAGTCGTGGCTTCACATTTAAATGTGGCTCAGCGATATAGAAAGCTACCGTACATTGTTTTGAAATGAAGGTCATTTTCAGCCGTATTAAGAGCAATAACATTACACTTCCTACGTTTTAAAATGCATTTTCGGTGGAGGGAAACAAAGAGAGCAAAAGAAAGGTGATAGAAAATGTGCTAAAGAGAAAAATATTGATTGTTTAACTTCATCACAGTGTTTCCGAACCATATTACTCCACCTGTGCCAGAAAAGAAAGAAAGAAAAAAGAGGAAGAGAAAACATTTGATATTGATTTCACTGCAGGATCCCCACTCAATAATATGATTAGCTGTTATATTAAACCCCACATTACCATGACAATGTAATGCTAATGTTATTGTGTGTGTGTGTGTGTGTTTGTGTGTGTGTGGTGTGTGTGTGTGTGCCTCCGTGCGTGCGTGCCTGCGTGTGTGCGTGAGTGCGTGTATGTGTGTGTGTGTGTGTGTGTGTGTACGTGCGTGAGTGCGTGCGTGTGTGTGTGTGCACACACCCATCAGCATGCAGTGTGTTGCAGCATGATGTATCTGGGGCGGGCACCTGTCTGTGTGACTGTCAGAGGTGTTTTCTAATCTGACAGCTAATCTGCCCGGCGGAGCAACTGACAAACGACTGACATCACCAAACACCCCCCCCCCGCCCCCCCCCTCCGCCCCCACCCTCAACCCTGTCCCTCCCTCCGTCTCCCTCACCTCGGTGTCTCTCTCACCATCCATCAGGGCAAGACTGGCAGAGCCGCAAAACCAAACCAAACCAAACCAGCGCTCCTTGAAAGTGATGCACCCGACAAACAGCCGAGATAATAGAGAGTAGCCTGTATGGGTTTCACACGTCCGCTCAGCCCTCACCCTTTGCTGTTGTTAATACGCCTTTCGGAGAATCAAGCGGAAACAGAGTGGAAATATCTTGTCATATGTGAAGACGTGATGTTCTGTTCACTGCGTTTATTTTTTATAGTTTGCTCTCCATGACAGTGGTTCCCGACTGGTCTAGACTCAGGACTGACCTTACCAACATCAACAGGCTTACCAACATCAACAATGTCTTCGTGTACCGTTTAAAACGTTAAGCCAAAAATGAAAAAATCTGCAATGTTTGGGGATGACCTCAATGAAATAGTAAGATGAAAACATGAATAAACATTAAAACCCAAGTTGATTCACAGGCTTCCTTCTAAAGACTCCGTTTTGGCATGTGTTCTGCGACCAACTCAAAACGTGATACAGGGATGATAATATTGTCCTATGTCATGACACGCGATTAAGTATCGTCGCCAGTATTGGCGACGATACTTACGATTTAATATATTGTGGACTGTAATGACCTGCGCCACAATGCGCGGCATATCGTTGACTACTTTGTGCATGTATCGTACACAACGCCGCGCAGTGGCAACAGATTGAGCAGCAATGGTAGTCCTTTTATTGAATTTATTGAACATATTAAGACGTTATATTATTCGTTGAATAATTACAAACACACAGAACACCCCGGTTGAAAACTAGCCCCCCCCCCCCCCCCCCCCCGTGGTATGAACGACGAGCGGGACCTCCAGAGAACAAAAGAAATATTGATGCAGCACATAAGTGAGTGCTTGTAAACAGCCCGGGTCCCTGCGGGGCCCCCACTGGGAGCCAGCAGCCCGTGTGGATGAATAGTAAACCCTGGCACCACACACACCCTACTGCAGTCGCCAAAGGGCCCGAGCACACACACACACACACACACACCGCAGGTTCATTTTCATAATCATAAAAGTGAATACCGTCACTTCCCCTTCCACACACACACACACACACACGCACACACATGCACATACACATAAATATGCACACACACGCACGTACGCACGCACGCACACACTCGGATCAGCTCAGAGAATGTGTTAAATGAATGTATTTGCCTTGAAACAACTTGAGGTGTGAAGGAAGATTGACACTAATGAACATTGCAAGGTTAACTCTTATGAATACTCATTCTTGCGGAGAGCGACTCATCGTCATTCATATTTCTTGCCACGCGACTATTAACGCGCTTGCGTGTAGGCCCACAGAAAGACAGGCGTATCATACTTACTCTTCTGCTTTACATATTCAGCGTGTATACATATACTGTACGTAATTCCACTCAGACACGACGCAATAAAAACCGACACACACACCCACCGGCAGGCCATAACTCACACGTGCCATCTCCCTGACGCGCCCTGCCCCTGCTAAAGCCCGTGGATTACCACGAGAGCAGCTAAGCACTTGTTTATGAACTGTAGCATTAATGCTGCGCACCGCGGCTCCTCGCCCCCCCCCCTGTGGCCGGAGACGGGCAGCGTGAGCCGCGGCGGCGCTGACTCACTCAGGGGATCTGTGCCGCGGCAAATCGGGGCAGACGCCAGCCATGCCGTTGTCTGCTGTGTCACTATTGTGATGCCGCAGTATGTGTTTTATCGCTAAGCAGCTGCCCGGGCAGACGGCCTTCATCCATCAGCTCGTTTATGCTACCAAGGGCCCCGCCGCTGCCACCGTTCTCTCTCTCTCTCTCTCTCTCTCTCTCTCTCTTTGGCTCTGTCTCTCTCACTCTCTGTCTTTTACTATCTCTCTCCATTAACCTATCTCTCTCGCCGTCTTTCCCTTGCACTCTCTCGATCTCTCTCTTTTGCACTCTCTATTTGTCTGTCTGCCTTTCTTTGGCTTTCTCACTGGCTCTTTGTTTTTCTCTCTCTGCCGTGCTCTCGTTCTATTTATTTTGCTTTCCCTCTCTCTCTCTCTTCTGCTCTCTCTTTTCACCGTCTTTGTGTGTCTCTCTAAGGCTTTCTTCTCTCTCTCTCTCTCTCTCTCTCTCTCTCCCTCTCTCCCTCTCCTCTGTAAAGGCTCCTCATTCATTTTCTTCTTGTTCAGTGCAGGGCACTGTCATCTTCTGAATAAACACTATGGCGCCAGCAGAAACCAGCCTATGGGCTATCGGATTTAATGAGCTGGGTGACTGGCCGGTTGGCTAGATGGCAGGCTGGGTGATTGATTGGCAGGTTGGCTGGCTGTTATATGGTGAATGTCCGAACGGCTGGGTGGCTGGATCCCTGGCCCGATGACTGGCCAGCTGACCGGCTCGAATTTCAGGCTGACTCACTGGCTGACTGGTTTGCAGGCTGGTATGGATGAATCACAGAGCGAGAGAGAGCTACAGTTTGCTGATACGGCTCCTTGAGGTTGATGTGTGTTTGGGCAGGGAAACGTTCATTCGGTGCCACCGTCTTCCATAGAGGAGGCCCTTTTTAATTAGCTATTTCTACTGATCTATCCCCCCACGCCGTGGCTTATCCTCAGATTGGTTATCTTCATTTGCATACGTGGCGTGAATATACAGGCAAACGAAGCAGGAGAATTAGAAGATACGCAGAGCCAAAGTGGTTCCAGGTGGCGCACGATGGTTTTAACAAGGATGGGATAATTGGATGTATTATGAAATCATAAAAGATTCATTATAGCCGCTACGCAGGAAATGAGATGAGAGGGGGAGAGTGAGGGAGAGAGAGAGTCAGATATTCTCAAATATCCGCTCCTTTGCATCATGGACAGGGTAAATCTGGTTAGATCCACGGATCCTAACTCAACCAGAAGAAAGGGTTGGTGGCCTTTTAACTGAATCTCAGCCAGGTTAACCTTTGCCGTTTGGTGAGTATGCTACTACAGTTTGTATGGGATGCTGTTATCTACGGCAGACAGTAGCAGATAGAGGCTAGGCATTATGGATGTTGACAGGTAGGTGGAGGATACTGCAAACCAACCCATAACATTTTCAGTATGACAATATCCTGTCCTGGCCTTTAGGTATAGCTTGTTGACCTATAGCTTGAGTCTGACTTGCAATGTCTGGGTATGTTAGCCTGAACTAACATCTGGGATATCTGCTTTTTTTTCCTTTTTGTTTGATGACGTGCTTTCATAGCAAATCAACTTTTATTAAGAGCAGGTGTTGTTGAGACTTTGTCCCTGCCAAAGAGTGGTGGAGTTATCTGTGTGATCGTTGACCTACTTTACCTGTCAAACATGCTCAGGGAGTAGGAGAGTCGAGTTTGTGTTGATGCTGAACGCTCTTGATAATTTTCAGAAGCTACGAAGCTTACTACGGCAAGATTGTTAGCAAACATTAAATATATAACAGAACTGAAACACTAGTTTCCCTCTATTGGATTTGTAATGATAAATATTAATTCTAAGTTACGACTGAGGCTTTGCCACTAATTACCTAAGTTCCTGTCATATTGTCGTAGCGTGGTGTGTTTGATGCGCTTTATTGTCCTAGTGCAAGGGAAACCCCACATTAGACGCAACTAGACCAAATATCTGCAGATGCGTGCGTTGTGAAAATTGTATGAGAGCTAATTAAGTGGCATCGTTATAATGGGCACGAGAGATGTTCATCATTTGGAGACTCGGAGCATATTAATCACGGACCTAATTGTGTCTTCCTTATAGCTGTGAGCCCAGAAAGCCTTTTATAGATGAGAAAAGAAAATGTGTGCATTGCCTTTCAAATCATACGTTGGCATCAAGCGCTGAGCGGATGGTTATGATGGTGAACCTCAGGGCAGTTTCCATTAAGGCAGACGGTTTTGTTCCTGCTGACTGCGACAGTGTCCCCCTACGGCGTTTATGACGCATCAAGGGGCAGGGAAATTAGAAAGTTGAAGAACTCATCCAATCTTTTAGAGTATCTCTGGCTTAATACAAAAAGAAAAAAATGGAGGAGCTTTGTGTGGATGGAGCAGAAATAATGAATCTGCCTTTGGTTTTCTTTTTATGGTACTGACACAAGTCAAATGATATCACACGTACTGAAGCTTTGTCACGGCTGTGGACCTGCAAAATGTTCCTGAATCTTTCGGTGGTTGTGAATTGACTACCGGGCAAACAATCAGCACTCTGCCGACTGATGCACACATGAATACAAATACTGGGCCATTCTTTAATTTGGGTGATGTTGACTGTTTTTGCTTTCATGAATAACACAGGTGAAAATAATCATTGTTCATTGTGCATGCCAATGAATGCGAATGTTTTATTGGCAGATGGTCTTTTCTTTTAAACAGAATCTTTTGTTTTCGACAAAAAATGTATCAAATGTACAAAAGCGGTAATACATTTTCCAAACACAAACATATCTTGGCCTTTAGCATTGTACATCTACGGGTTCAGATTGCTGTTCAGGTAGTGTTAGGTCTATGTAAACATCAGTTTGCCTTCGCAGATGGTTCACACCATCCAGTGTGGATGTGGTGTTGAAGTTATCCACGCCTCAAACTACTCTCTTCCTACCCAGCCGTCGACACAGGGAGGGGACCAATCATGGGTTTCGTTCAATTCCACAACGATCTATAGTCGCACGACTTGTAAGGCTCTCTCGTGAGTCTTTGTGTATGTACACGGGGAGTACAAGGGGCGTTTCATCACATCGGATCGAAACAACACTCCATAACAGAGAGGAGGGGCCGTTGGTGTATGAATAATGCATTTCCTCCACAAATACCCAAGGGTGTTGCAAAAAAAAAAAGAAGGTCAGGGGGAGTTTATACAGCAATAAGAGGCAGATGGAGGACAAAAAAGCAAGAGTGAATTATTGAAAGGGTAATTGACAATGCCGCCACTGAAGGACGATTGAGAATTAATTTGGTTGTCTCGCTAGTTTCCCGCCGATCTGCACACCGGCGGCAGACGTCTTCCAAGGCTTGTTTTATTCAACCTGCCGCCGACTTTGTTTGCATGTATTGTTTGTGTGTAGCGTGGGGGGGGGGCATCGGCGGTGGATGTACTTGGGTGGTTTGTGTAATAGCTAAAAGCCTCCCGGTGACCGGGGCGACGGGAGTGGCAGGCGGCAGTAAATGGCATAATTGAACATGAGCCCTGAAGCCAACAAGCAAGTTATCAAACAAAGCACCACCAATGACACCACCTCCACCACCACCACCACTCCACATGAATAATTGAAGCTCATTCCCCATTCTTTTCATTGGGAGTGGTGTATCATTAGAGAGGGACCTATGGCACTTAGGACAATATTCTGATATTTGGCGAAAATAAAAACGTATCCAATATTGCTTGTTAGAATAAATTGACATAATAATGTTATGCACGTTTGTCTTTTGTGTGATTCAGATGTTGAATAAAAACAAACACCTCAAACAGCCTTTTGTTGGGTTCATTGGGTCTTTGTCAGTGTGTGTGAGTGTGTGTTATTATGTGAGTATGTATACATTTGTATGTTTACAAGCATAAATGTGCGTCTGTATATGCGCTTGTGTGTGTGTGTGTGTGTGTGCGTGTGTGTGTCCTTGTGTGTGTCCTTGCATGTGTTTGTGTGATTGTAGGAATTATATATTTAAATGAATGTGTGTTCCAGCATGTGTGCAAGTGATCAAGTCTTATGAACCAACATGAGGCGTGTGTGTTTATCCAACTGTATAAATGTGTGTGTATATGTGTGTGTGTGCGTGTGTGTGTCTGTGTGTGTGTGCACGACCGACTGAGCCTACGCTGGCTGTCTGTCCATCGTCTCTCCTGCTCAGCAGCTCCAGCGTGGCGGAGGAATCCAAGCCCCGACGTCGGCTCCTTCCAGGCTTTTCCCGAGGGCTTGCCAGCCCAGGGCCTCTCCCCAGCGTGGGGCTAAGAGTCCCGGCAGCGGCTCTGCCCCTCGTCGCTCGTCCGCCTGTCACTCGATAGCACACCCCGTCGCGCCGCTCACAATACCTCACTGCGGTACTTTATCCCCTAGACAACGTCGTCCACAAACAGATTAAAGAGCCCCCGAAGACAGAGTGTGAACCATGGATAAGGGGACATGGGGGGCGGTGGCGGGGGGGGGGAGGAGGTGGAGGAACTGTGTTTATCGTCAGACTCGTCTGCTCGCGGGGGTCTTGACAACGGTCCCAGTTGTGTCTGGCCGTGTGAAAGAGCAGCTGGGTGCAGGACCACACAGCCGCCCGACGAGATTGGGAGGAATCTTGGCCGAGGAGGGGAGCAGGGTTTTTTTTTTTTAAACCACAGCTATGGTTTTAAGCAGCACACCTTTCTCTGAGAATGGTTAACATTGTGTTGTGGCCAGGGTGAGGGAAACGGAAACTGGCTGAAATCCCCCATGTCGACACCCGAGCATCCCCGGGCGAGAAGCCTGACAGCGCAGTAATCGTTTCATTGAATTCACTGCTTTGGATGAGAGTGTCTAATGCATTACTAAGGAGTACATCGATAGCACACATTTGAACACTCACAATGTACACAATGTAGCACAATGTAAGATATTTCTTCTATTTTCATCATTTTCTCTTCTGTTCTTACTGCTTTTGATGTAAAACGGTGAAAGATGGTGAAAAAAACATTAATAGTGAGCCAGTTAAAATTAAGCAAATATCACTGATGGGGGATAAAGAGACAATTGTCTGTGTACAATCGGTAATAAATTACTACAAAAGTGTTCAGCAAAGTCGATTTGAATCCACCTTCTCTTGGTCTTAACCATGGCAACTTCATAAAGCTAATTG
The DNA here is from genome assembly GCF_964030765.1 of Micromesistius poutassou. Taxonomy (NCBI): domain Eukaryota; kingdom Metazoa; phylum Chordata; class Actinopteri; order Gadiformes; family Gadidae; genus Micromesistius; species Micromesistius poutassou. The sequence continues at coordinate 13,745,965 of NC_140280.1, forward strand.
GATTTTACACTGCAAAGGGCAGAACGGCAGAGTGATTAACATATTCCTGTCAAGCCAACTAACACTAATAATTAATACAAACATGACTATCTCTGTACCCTTTCTCTCTGACTCTTATCTTAGCCACTGAGGCACCTCCACTGAATGCATAAAGCGCACCAAAGTCGGGATCAACAAAGCACAAAGACATGTGTCCACACAACCCAGTTTTGTTGGACATAAAGTCTGCTGGAGTCAGAGATGTTTTTATCCCATCCTTCGAGCCTTTTTAGAAAACAAAGGAAACCCGCTTCAGCAACGACTACTGCAATTTGAGAAATGACATTGACATGAAGGGCTTTCATGAGGAACAGTGGAGGTGACGTTTAGAAAATGCTCTCATAGAAGCCGCAAAAACATCACAAGCTGGGATATTTTTTTGCGGTTACTTTTGATTATTTAGATTTTTTGCGCTTCTTACAAAACAATACGTTGTTGTCGGGGCCTGGAATGCGATACATATGAATTGCAGCAGGCTCCTATTACCACTGTAAATGTGCCTCTCTCTCTCTCTCTCTCTCTCTATCTCTCTCTCTCTCTCTCTCTCTCTCTCTCTCTCTCTCTCTCCCTCTCTTGCTCTCTCTCTTGCTCTCCCGTAATTGTATCCACACAAGGCTCCCATGCTTGTGCTGCAAATCATCTTCGCTGCCGCTGAGTAATTAGAAGCGGTATTGTACAGCCGTGGCATTTATGGTTCATAAACATTGTCTCTGTTTCACACAATATTAATCATTAAATATTGTGAAAAACAAAGCGTCAAAACACATTTCCTGCCGCCACGTTGGCATCACGACAAGCCGTGCCAACGACACCGCGTTGAGCTTTTGGCTGTAACATGTCAAAGTATTGCCTTGAGTGGTTGCCGTTGCTGCAACGACTTGAGTTTAGATGCTGTCAAACTACAGCATGCGCTATTTAAGTGACTATTTAATTAGGCCGTAAGTGCGCCTTATGGAATTTAGTCAGCGTTTGATGCTAATTTATCAGCTTCATGAAAGCGATTCGCCTCTGCTGTAACAAGAGTGAATAACATTACAAATCTCTCATAGAAGAGGCGTGTATTTTCTATTTGTATCGTTACTATTACTACTATCTCTATGGAATGTATTAAAATGATTATTGTTTTAAGCAACATTCCTTTTATTGTGAAATTACTTAAAAGGATGTTACGCATGCATTGTATTAACACAGTTTTTTATTTATCTGTATTGTATTATGTCACGGTATCAAAAACTTCTCTTTATGTAGTTTTCTTGCCCTCAATATGTTTTGTGTGACTAAACGCTCTCAAAATATAGGAAATAAATACAAACTCTTGCCCTTATTAGTTACAGATAGATGTGGTACAGTGTTCTCTGATTGGCTGTTGTAGAGCTCGAGATATTCTCTCCACTTCTTCTCCATGTTCTTATCATCAAGACGTGCATGGCATCGCAATGCTGTATGTACACAACCTGGTATGCGACTGTGTTTATTTTTTCTATGACTCTATATATATATAGCATATATCAACCGGAGAACGGGTTGCTATTTACTAAGGAATTGTACAAGCAATTAAATTGCCATGAACAAAAACACAGCTTCCATGTCATCCTGGGAAGGTTAATTTGAAGTTTATTGATTGGTTTCCCCACCTGTCGATTAAACAGAAATGAGGGGCTAATGCAGAAAGAGGGACTAACCTTGGTTTTGAGTGGCGGTTTACACTTGACACACTACCTGTTACGTTGTATGTGGTATTGAACGATCGTCACTGTGAAACGTTTCTTGACTACAGCACATGGGCTAACCTCCTCTGACCTTTACCCGAGAACATTCAGAACGATATTCAACTGAACTCCAGACCCCACCCTCCCAAAGAACAAACTGATTTTCTGGATTTCGGAGATGTGACAAAGCGAGATTAGACTGAGTAGGTTGATTAGCCATGAAAGGTGCAATCTCCATACTACTAATACTAACAGTCTATTTAGATTATAGGATGAACTGCACAATAGAAGAAAATCAACTGCATCAAGCCAGTCTGAAATTTAGGAATTAATTGAACTAATTAAATCACAGTAGATACAAGATTATAACCGTGTGATGAATGGGAAACCTTGCATGAACAGCTCTTTGCATTTCACCGTTTTGCCCTCTTTCTCACACTGTATAATGAGCCCCTTCTTCACTGCCTGTACTCCATAGACACAAAGTTGGAGTTGTACTATAGTAATAGGAAGCCTGAAGTACTGTAGGAACAAGCTTGGGGGCCAACCGTAAAAAAAGAACAACAACATGGTCCGCTGCCTCTACGACATCCCCGGGAAGCTTCTGGAAGCCGTCTCCTGAAGGGAAGGACTTAAACTCTGACTCCTATTAATGTGTTGGTAGGGTGCTGGCCGGCGATGGAGCCACCCCCACCTCCACCACCTCCTCCCCCACCCTTCCAGCACTGTCCTCAGGCCACCGTGCCCCCTTGATCCCACCTGGCGCCCTCTTTATATGTGCATAAACTACGGGTGCAGCTGTGCTGTGCCCTCTTTAAAGCCAGAGACGGAAGAGCCCGCCGTGGCCAGAGAGATTTTTTACTTTTCGGCGAAGCATCTCCCCAAGGGTTGGAGCCACTCCACAGCCAACAGCCAGAGATTCGTCTCACGCGCTGCTTAGTGGGTGGTGGTGGTGGTAGGAGGTGGTGGTGGTGGTGGTGGTGGTGGTGCGGGGGGGACCTGTTGGGGGCCCTGAAGTAGAGGTGATCTCTGTTCATTCGTGTCGCTCCAGGTTATTCCTGCCCCCGGGGGGGCCCTCGTCTCTGTCTGCCTGCGGGTGCACACTTCCCTCCTGCTGACGGCTGATCAACACCGATGAGCCGCGGCGTCGGAGAGACGCAAACCCGGCGAGAACACAGAGCCTGGGTGGAAGACTAAAATAGAACGAGGGTAGCGCATTCTAAGGTTTCTTCAATAGCATCGTGCTGTACTTATATCTCCATCGATAATCAACACTCGCAGATCAATAGGATCCCTCCGACCAGACCGGATGGTGGATTTCGATTGGTGGATTTGGTTGTTCCACCAAACAAACGGCACGTAAGAAAAATCGATCCATACAATGATTCACCCCCCGATAACAATGATGTTGGGGAGGATTTTAACACTGAGTGACTTGGTTGTACTGAAATGGGGACGAGTCATCCATCTCGTGGACGGCTACAGGTGCGGTAGGGAATCAAGCGTCCTCTCTATGAGCGCGCCGCGGTGGATCGCCCTGGTGCTAACGTGTAGCAATGTTTTTAAGCATCCCCCGCCCGGCAACAGAGTGATAGCTGTGCTCCTCAGGCCTGTCTCGATGTGGTCTATATAGCATCCCCTCCTCCTCCTCCTCCTCCTGCCCCCTTCATACGCTGCTATGATCCTTAATGACTCAGCCTGATTGGAAAAATGAAATCCCCATAGTGTGGCTGATTTAAAAAAAAAAAGAAGTGTTGTTAGATAAGCTATTGCAACATTACACTCTGGGTCAGTCCAAACCATTACCGCAATTGGATCAATTTTTAGGTTCATTACCTCTGTGAGGGTTGGATGGCCTGCCGGAACATTTGGCTGCTTGTGTTATTAAAGGACGGGGGGAACAGGTGCATATGTTAAGTACTATTATATATTCCTAGGGCAACGTGTCTGCTGGAGGCAGGAATTGTTTGTTTGTCATACCAGGGTGTGTAGAGAGTTGGCCAAGGCTGTTTACTTCCCTGGCTGTGCTCACAGGGAGACTTGGAGGGATCTGGTGTCAGTTATTTGGATCATTGTTTGAATCCTCATACCCAACCCATTAACTTTTGGTTCGGTTTCATCTGGCTCGTTCTCATTTTTAGCATAAAAAAGTAAACCAAGAAAAACAGATGGAAATATAAGACTTGCTCCAAGAAAAGATAGATCTTGTGTAAGAACTCACTGTTGTAAAACTTTAATTTCTACCTGTAAAATATAGCGAGTAACTGAAACTTCTTCTACTGCAGATAGTTCCTTAAAAGTGGAGAAGAGTGAAAGAGAGATAGTTTTTTATACAAGGTGGCTTGTCTCAGGCTTCGGTCTATTCCAGTATTATGGGGTGTCGTAACCACAAGACGATTCTCCAAAATACACTCAAACAAAAACAATATCAAAACTCATTAAATTGTATTGAGAAATGAAACAAGGTTGAAGCCTTTTCATTGGCCGTCGTAATCCCACACTCGAAAGCACCAGCTTGTTTCAAGTGGTCAAGGTCTTGACAACGGCGCGGAGCTGCCAAGAAGCCTGCCATGTCTCGTTTAATTACAGCCACTTGAATTTCTTTTAGACTTTAGTCAACATAACAACCATGTAAGTGGTGGATGTGTATAATGGCTGGATGCAGCAATATGTTCAGCCATAATTGTTAGCATTTCTCTAATTAGATCAGCGCACAATGCTCATTAGCATAGCAGCACATTGTATCACGTAGCTAATTAACGTATGCACACACTTGCTATATGCGCTCCTCCTCTGGTATCTTTCAGTTCAGCATTTATTTTGCCTTAATTAAATCCTAGATGCTTTCGCATAGAATAAACAAACCTTGCTCCTGGGAAAGGGGGCCGGGGGAGAGATGGAGGGAGAGAAAGAGGGGATGGAGGGAGAGAAGGAGGCAGAGGGGATGGAAAGAGGGCATGGTTACATTGGACCCATTTCACTATCACTATCTCATTGCACAGATATGTATGTAAAGCTATCCGTGTCAGCTAAGCTAAAGCAACACACAAACACACACAGGGACACACCCACGCGCACACACACACCCACGCGCATACACCCACGCGCATGCACACACACACACACACACACACACACACACACACACACACACACACACACCACACATTGTGTGAACGAGTCAACTGTCAACAGGAGACCTGATTGAGTGCACTTGAGGGGGGATATATGATAACCACAGCTCCCAGAGTGTTCATTGCGCTTGACAAGCAGCACAGCGAGACTTGTTTGCACTTTGCATACACTTCATCTTCTTGTTGGTTTAAATATGCCACCCCCTTCACCACCATCACCACCACCAACACCTCCTCCACACACAACCCCCCATAACTAGCCACTTAATGAATTCACACTGACAATATTGTAATTTAGAAGTGTGAATAATGGAGG
>NC_140280.1:13756162-13828662 GCF_964030765.1 Micromesistius poutassou
CCAGGCCGCTCTATGTTCAGGTTGCTGCATCGTAGCGTACTCTGTGCATGTAACATTCTAACGAAGCCCACCGTTCACGCCTTCACCCATTCAGTCCTTCATCACCAGGGTTTACTCTGTCAAAATATAAGCCCTCAGGTGTGCTCTGTTGAGGATGGGCTCAAGAAAATATAAATTACAGAAAAAAGGAATGAAAAAGAAATTAGCACTCGTCACGTCTATCAGCGACTGAGAAAGACAGACCCATTTCTCAGACAGCTGGCTTCCTTTCTTTTTTATGTTTTTAATCTCACACAGACTTTTTTTAATCTACTTTAAGTCTGCCGCAGTAGTCTGCTGCACCTCGATGATTGTGTTTGATGTGTGTGAGTGTGTGCGTGCGTGTGTGTGTGTGTGTATCTCCAGCCTTGTCCCATTGGGACCCGTGTCTACTGCTAATAATCTGTATAAGTCACGTCTCATGGTGGCTCCGCGCCACTTCCTCAACTATTCATTAAAATGTTTTTTTCCTCTTGTCCTTCTTCTTCTCCGCCAAAGGCTGTGAACGAATACAGCTGTGAGCCATCTTGTCTGCTTTAGTTCGCTGGTCCCAAAAATAAATCTGAACAGGGTTTATGTTACATGATGTTTTATGTAGATGGCCTGAAGATACGGCCTCAGGAATGGGTTTTCCTCTCAGGGTTGTGATCCCAAACACGCGCAGCATCTTCTGGTGTTCATGGCTGGACGAGTGCCTGTGTGGATCTCTGCCCAGCTGCCGGATAACCTCGCCCTTGTCCATTCTCGTCGTTTGTCGTTAAAGGATGTTGACAAATGAGTGCAATCGTAGCATTACGGATAACAGTCGCCGCCTATGGGCAAATCCATTGGCTGAATCCCTCCATGAATATCTTAACCTTTATCTAAACACTCTCAACAACAACATCATTACACATCAACAGCTTGTGGAAACATGCTTTCAGATATGACCATGGAGGAGAAAGATTCTCTCTGCTATACTCCCTGAACCGGCGTTGGTGACGAGCCTGCCCAAAGGTCAAATCTGTCACATCAAATATAGATTGAAAGGCTCCAAAGGGGTTTAATAAATAATAATGGATCTGGTGGTTAAAAATTCAATAGTTATAGAGCTATATAAATTCTATCTATCTATCTATCTATCTATCTATCTATCTATCTATCTATCTATCTATTCAATCTTTATCTATATACATATATCTGCAGGAGACCTTTTGATTAACAGAGGTCAATTTCTTAATTATTGCTGAAAGGTATTATTCCACATTTATCGTTTATTTATCAGTCTTTTCCTATAGAACCATAGGTTTCCTCCTTCTGACAGCTTTCGGTTCGGATTTGCAGCAAGTGGTAAGTGCATGTTGTTGGCAAGGAGTTGTCATTCATCTCTGTGAAAAGAGTGAGTGGAGAGGGAAAGAGAGAGGGTGGAGAGAGTGGAGAGGCAGAGAGAGAGTCAGAGAGAGTGGAGAGAGGGTGGATGTAGGGGGAGATAGGGAGAGAGGTGGAGAGAGAGGGAGAGAGAGAAGAGTGTGGTAGAGAGAGTGGTCACTGTGTACTGCAGAAGGGGAAGTTGTTCCGAGATATTTCCAGCAGCTGCCATATGGAGGAGATGGCAGCTGAGAGAGCAGGCTGAGACGGTGCAGATGGAGCTGTGGGGGCCTGGACACCAACAGCATGCAATCTGCGCCGTCTCTAGGGAACACGACTTGAGATGAGACATGTGAAGGAAGACTAAATGTAACATACAGGCCGATTGAGGATTTCTTCCCCCAATTTGAATGAGCTAAATGTTTACACATTTGGAGTCAGTAATCCATTTCAAGGCTATGTACATGTACACATACATAAGTTACGGTCTGATATCAAATTATGTATTGCAGTATGATTAGCATAATGCCCACCAGACGTTCTTCTATGATTCATCAGACTCCAGGGCATTGCTCTCATACCATACTCAATTCATCGCCTCCTTAAAGCTGTATATCTATAGATATATACAAGATGTAATCAAAGAAAGCCACTAGGTAAACGAAGTCTATCGCCATAGTGAGCTCTGCGCTACACCACCCAAGTCCTATTTTCCGCTCTTTCTGTTGACTTTGGTGTCCACTCACCAGACAATGAGATCCAGGGAGGAGTAGAGAGCAGGCAGACCCCCAGATCATCCTCCTGATCCTCTCATAATCAGGCCCAAATCCTTTAGAACAATGCCTCTCAATTATTAAAAAAATAGAAAACCCACAAACTCTTCCGTCGCGGTCGTTTGGCCTCTCTCCCTGCTACAGCCAGTGCTGACTAGGACTATGTGGTGTCTTGGGGCTTTTCTGTTAGAGACAAGGCCTCAGAGGCCTCTTTTTTATTGGCAGTCTAATGAAACATGCATTGTAAAGAAAAAAAAGCACATCCACAGCAAAAATGTATTGACGGCGGGTTTTATCTTGTAACTGACCGGCGCCTGTAGGTTAGCCGGTAAATTAACAAAAAAAACGTCCACAGTCCAACCACACACACACACACACACACACACACACACACACACACACACACACACACACACACACACACACACACACACACACACACACACACACACACACACACACACGAGAAAGGACACCTTTCTATGTGCCTTATTGTCTTCTCTATGCTCCAGTTCTAAGTGCTTATTTCATTTTCCTAAGGAGGAGATGGCAGAGAGGAGAGAGGAGAGAGGACAGGGAAAGAGCAGGAGGGACAGGGAGAGAGGAATGAGGGGAGAGGAGAAGAGAGGGGGGGAGGGAGGGGATAGGAGAGAGTGAGAAGGGGGTGGGCGCCCAGCAGGCAACCCCCCACCCCCTCTTAATACTAATAAACAAGCTTGACTTTGCCTCCCCCTGCCCTTGCAGGAGTGAGGAGAGGGGGGGGGGGAGAGTAATTGGAAAATATCCTTTTCTAAAGCGACCCCCTTCTACCCTCCCCCCGTTTCCCCCATAGTTTCCATCTCTGGTGCAATTCCTCTCTCGCTGTGAAATAAAACCTACATTATTCCATCTTTTCAACGTTTAAAAAGAGGGGGAGGGGTGTATAGTATTTAGGGCATTTGATTCCGTACTTTCGGTAATGGTCTACGACGTGACGAATCCTTGTGTGTTTTTGTGTGTGAGCGTGTGCGTGTGAGCGTGTGTGTGTGTGTGTGTGTGTGTGTGTGTGTGGGATCTCTAATGCCTGTATTTGTTCCAGAGGAACACCCACCATGAGCTAACCGTTGCCTATATGACGGAGAACTCATTAGGCGTGCAGACGGCCGATGAAACGGGGCTATGGGAGAGTGATTAACTGACTCCTTCCCGCCCTGCGTACCAGGGCGGGAAGGAGTCAAAAGAAAATACAAACCTAAACAGAGGAGGCGACATGAGATCCTGCTGTCTGAGACATCATTTATACCGAAGGTCGTGTCGTACAAGCTGCTAAAAACGACTGCGGCTTTGGTAGGATACCGTCATTATTCCTGGGGCCTTATTAGGAGAAAAATTGTAATCTGTGTCTCCTGACCTGACAGCCTAGCTGATTAAGATGGCATGATGCCACGGTGTCGGCTAACATGTCTAACACATGCTGCATCACGCTCCCTTATCTCCGGCAAGACGGGTCCTGGCTGCCCGGGAATTCTGTGGGTCACAAATGCATTTGTGAATGCATTTGTTTCCATTGAATCCATCCAGCCATCATTCGTCCTCCATTCAATGAATTGATTCATTGATTCATTATTTAATTAATCCATCCACGTATCCGTCCCTCTATCCATCCATTAGTTGATTCATTTAGCCATTCATTCATTATTTAATTCACCCATCCATCCATCCACACACCCATTCATTCATTCATGATGCGTTCACCCATGCAATTGTTTGTTCTCCCTTTCATCCATTATTTAATGGATGAGATGCATGATTTAATTCGCCCACTAGTTTTCGCTGAGCAATTTCCATACTACATACACACACACGCGCACACACACACACACACACACAGACACACACACACACACACACACACACACACACACACACACAGGTATGTATGGAGGTGGTAAGGTGCAACATCATAACCTACCACATAAAAAACTCTGTGTTTTATGTGTTTATTTTTCATTTCATTCATTAAGGAACACAGGCTTTCGGCTGTGGCTACACAGTGGTGACGTTCGATAGCTTTAAACAGGTTTGTGTTTTTGTAGGTCAGCTATCGCTTCCAATATCCTTGATGCTGTTCTGGGCATTTGAGGTGGCATGTGCTTCTTCTGGTTAGGCTCTATTCATAGTAAACATAAACACAACCCAGCCGGGCTTTTTGTCTTGTTCTGTCTTTTTTAGTTTTTTCATTTCCTAACGTTTCAATTCAGGTTATATTTGGAAGCCGGTTTGTCTTCAGGCTATAGAGTACAGTTTTCACCGAGACTTAGAAAACGTTATTTTCGGAGCGAAAGCGAGTTATGAAATTGAAGAAAGGAAGAAAACAATCAAGGGAGAGTTTTGAGGAAACTGCTCTTACAACTGTATCAGTGGCGGGTTCTTAGCCTTTCAGATCTGTCACTCACATGTCCTTGAGCTCTCAATATTCACTGAAGCACTGCAAAGGATATTATTTAATTAATCCGTTGGTCTGTTAACCACAGGATGTCTCTCCAACTGTGGACAGTCAAGAACACTGAAAATAGAGAGTGACTCGTGATTGTGATTCATCATTGTGGAATCACATGCATTGCATTTCCACTTTCTACATTGAGAACAACAATTTATCCACTCATCAATCTCTTTGAACGCGTCTGGTCTGTACACCAGTGCAAAATATGAATATAACAGATATGTTGTTGTTTATTTGTAAAGAAAATGCATTCAGATTGTATTCAGATTTTCCATTCATCCTCGTTTGGTGTGGGATGATTTTCACTAGAATTATCAAGTCAATCAATTTGGACACACATAAATTCTGTCCTCATGAGTAAATGTCATGACATGTGATTTGTGCCTTTGATTGAAAGCTCATAAGTTTGAAGAATTGTCTGAACAAGGAGAAATAGCATGGAGGATCAAGTACCGTGCATTAATATCAAACAGTCCCGCAATGATATATGTACACATATACTCCCACATGATCAATCTTTTTAATTCATAAGCTCTGAAGCTATTTGGACTAAATCTACATGGCCCCGAAAATAATGTAGCATTTGTCAAATGTTCTGGCTTGTCATGTCAGAACACTGGCTGTGGAAAAACATCATGTTATTTATCTTGTAAAAATACCCATTTTTTTCTCTTCAGGCATCCAAATGACTCCCTTTCTCTCTCCATCTTGAGTGTAATTTTCCTGCCTTAATGTGACAGGCCGTACAAACGTCGCCAAGACGATGCCTAATTTAGGTCAACTTTTGAACAGGCTGTCATTTGACAAAATTTGGCAATTAATATGCCATCCGTTCCCCTGTGTAATACCATGCACTTTAATGGTTACGGTATTAACCACTTGTTAGGCCTTCGGGGACAAGTCTTTAATGATGAATGCCCGGCCTGCCTACGCCCGCATGCCTCTGAGCCCTCGCTTGTCTTCCGATACACAGGAATGAATAGCGTGGATGAGTGATATGGTGCGGTTTGCCAGTAAAGCAATGATGAAATGATATTTGGATTGGGAAAGAGAGTTGGCCCCGGGTATCTGAATTACAGTCTACTGTTCTGCGCTCTCGGAAACAAATAATAACACTCATACGGTACATAGGCATACATATCGTGATTTTTTTTGTGACGGAAGGAAGGATGGAGGGTAAATCTCAACCCGGTGTTGATCTCAGCGTGTCTTTAAGAGGGACTTTAAGAACATAACTGTGGGAAGACAATTTCAATGGCAGCCAACAAAAAAATAACTAAATCATTTATGAGTGTGTGTCAAATGTCTCCCCCCCCCCCACACACACTATGATGTATCCTTCTGCTGAAGGGGCACTCGGGAGAAGAGCAAAGGAGACAAGGCGAGTCCTGGAATCAAAATGGATGTAAAAGGATGTCAACAGGTGAGGCCTGGGGGGTTTGGGGGGGTGGGGGTGGGGGTGAGTTCATGGGAAGGTGGCATTCCCATTCGCTGGTTCCCACACCTTCTCCCGTGCTGGAGAAGAAGCGTGAAGTGAGAAACGTAGTGGATGGGAGATGTAGAAGATCTGTCACAAGACGCTGATAATCAAGGAGCACTCTTGTAAACGACGGAGAACAACTCACTGACTCGTGTTTCTTTGAAGGAGCGCACACATGCTGAGCGCGCTACATGCATCGCATACATCCAAGGAGAATGAGTTTTGTGGAGCGTTATCCTTCCAGAAGGTCTCTCTTCTTGACTCACAAAGAGCTGAAAGTTGTGTTTTCCATCAAACGCCATCAAGGTTGCCTCTGTGTGTGTGTTTAGAAAAATAAAGTTTTCATCCTGACATTTTGTTGTTTGCTCCTCACATGTCTGTTTGTTTTTTTACACACTCTTTTCTTACTTTTGGTTGTGCAGGAGTGTAGGAGAAGCTGAAGGCTGTGGGTCTGCCTGTTGGCTGTTTGTCCTGCTGTGGTTCTGACAGAATGGGGCAAGAATTGTGGACTAAAATTGTTCACAGACAAATAAATAATTTAAGACTTCTTTCTGAAGTCCATTTTTCTCCACTTACTTGAACACGTTTGAGACGCTTGTCATAAAATCAGAAATGCTTAATAGGGTTTCAACCATGAGATCTCTGATTGGCCGGCAGCCAGAGGGGTCATATTAGTGGTGCAGTTGGAATGCTAATGTCCAATCAGAAGCCATGGTCAAATTATCCTCCTCATAGCATCTGCTCTTTAACACACACGTGTTCTCATTTCAGTTCCTTAATCACCACCACAACATTTTGCTTGGTCCGATACCAAATACTTGGGACACATTGCCTTCCTCAGTGCGGCTGCCAATAAGACCTGAACTCTCAACTTTGAAAAACTCGAAATAAATCACAGAGAAAAACACCGTACATAAATAACTGAGTAAATAACTTGGCTTCGGGATTACTTTATCATCAACTCCAAATGTAAAGGAGACAGAGAACATGGGGTAAACGGTGTAATTAAAGCTGATTATGAGGAGACTAACAGCAACAAATTGGTCTGGCCCCTGGAGGGTGATGAGGCTAAATGACTCCCCCACCCCCCCCCCACACACACACAGCCCCATGACACTTAGTCAAAAGGAGGATTCCCCCCAGCCCCCGGCCCACTCCCAGAAAATGATCCAAGGTCAAGTGTGTTTGCCCCCTACCCATTCACACTCACACACACACACACACACACACACACACACACACACACACACACACACACACACACACACACACACACACACACACTTCAATCTTTAAATGCCATTGAGTAGGCTATAGACTTTTACAGCACTTTTTCAGCCGTTCCAGCCAACACTACACTTTCCAAAACAACACACACACCCACACACATAAATGCACACGCACACATAAATGCACACGCATACAAGCCTCGCCCACACCGTGAGTTTCCTTCTCCCAAATGGACAGTGTTCACACCTCTCCAAAACGATTGTTTTATCCTCCCCTCTCCACCCCCTCACTTCTCCTCCCACACGTAGTTATGTTGAAATCTCGACTGATCCTGCACCCCATTCACAGTCACACTTTTGGGTACAACGACGCACGCTTCTTCAGTGGAGATGTTTCCGATGCTCTCTGACGTTATGAAAGCTACACGGTGCCTTGCTGTTGAGCTGCATCTGTCCTGGTGAATCCGGGCGGCAACGCTGCACTTAATGCGAGGTAAATAGTGACGACGAGCCAGCACATTAGGAAGGCTAACAGTCGGTCAAGCGTAATCGTTTCAGTTTTGGTGGGGAGGAACCGTCAAGTCGAGTCTTCCACTGCGGTTGGAAGAGTTGATTTGATAATGAGGTGGTGATGTTTTAATAGATTTAGTTTTACTGAGGACAGTAGTGCTACCCACAAAATCATGTTTCGGCTCTACTTCTCTGTAGCAATCCAACAGAGTGAATGCCACTGTACAATGGGAAACCAATTACAACTTATTGTCTGTGATGACAATGTCATCAATCTTAGACAACGTGTGTTTTTAATTTTGATTCCTAATTTGATTTGTAAGGCTGTTGAATCATCTTAGTTAAAGTATTCTACTTTTGAATATGTGAGATCAGATCGATTTTAAAGATAAGATAGAGAGAGAGAGATGAGACTTTAGATCAAATTGTATTGACAGGTTTGTGTTGCATTGAGGGTTGACAACTGTTACATGCTTCTTGGCTTAAATATCTTACCAAAGAAATATCCTTATTTGACTATAAATGGAAACCAACTTGTCTTATCTGACATAGGAGCCAGTGTCTTTAGAACTATGTAAATCCAATCATTAATATATACATTTGCACATTTAGGGCAATTGGCAAATAACTATTTGGTAAGTAGGCTAAAAAATGTGATGCTGTTAATCTTTTGGGCATAATTCACACTTTAAAACCCACTGGTTTGTACAGTGAACTGTAAAGGAAATGTCAAGAGCCTACTATATGCCGGTAGTATTACGATGAGGTTTCACATTTCTCGCATAGCTTCACGTCTCCAGTCCACATCGTTTATCAATTCTATCACCTCATTTCAAACCACACCAGCCCAACTCTGAGCGCTGCACTACTTGCTCCGAGGAAGAAGCGTAGAGCCTGTAAAGCGGCACTGCGGCATCGCCGTATCACTACGCCCGGTCCCTTCTCCGGGATCCTGAAACACGGATTGGAAGAGGAGATACCCTATGGTTCCTTGCGGGATTATTTATCAGCGCAATTTCTTCTCGTGTTTTTGTCTTTTAATGACCATTCGTATCGGAAGGGCTGCAACTTGTCCGGACGGTCCCCACTTGCAAGGGTTTGCATTTCTTGGTTTTGCATGACGTGTCTTGGAGCAAAAAAGAGGCTCGCTTTGTGTCTTAGTGGAAATTAAAGCCAAGCTGGAACACAGGAGGCAGTGCCAGTCGCTGTTTGTGGGCTGGACTGGAGACAGAGCGTGAGATCTACTGACAGAGAAGCAGACACAAAAAGAAAAAAAAAAAAGACTACAACGAAGACAGGGACAGAGGGTGTTTTGCAGGAGAAGACTTGGATAATAGCGAGTTCAGTGAAGATAAGGGTTGTGTGTTTACTCTTGTCGTTTGTCAGCGCTATGTTGCATGTGTCATTAGATAAGTACTGGCACGGGGCATCGGGTTAAAGGGATAGGTACTGAAATAGGCTTCGGACCGTTCATGTAGGAAAGGTGATTTGCCTTTTAGTTGAATGCAGCCGTTGCGCCCTGGTTAAATGTATTTGTGGACTATTGCAGCACAGTCAGGGTTGCCATGCTGGCTTCTTGCATGCTCCTTTGTTAAGAATTAATATAAGCTAATTCTGTAATTATGCATATTCATAAAATCATCCACTTCCAGAATGTGCCAGATTTGTGTATTTTTGTGAATACCAGCTCAGTTATATCCTTATGCAACCGTCTGCCACTGAGATAGAGCAAAAGTTGAAGATGGTGGTTGGCAATGATAAATAGCTGGATTTGGTTTCTCTGGTGATGCAAAAAAAAAAAGGTGTGTTCCTCTTGTCTTGAAATGTCCAGAAGCATTTGGTGCCATGCAATTGAGACATACTTGAGCATGTCTGTACTTAGTTGACGGTTAGGCTCCTGCTCTATCTCTCCCTCTCTCCCCCCCCCCTCTCTCTCTAAATAGTGTGCCAATACTATGATGTCATGTCAGAGAATTTATATTCTGGACACATTCTGGACCCATATGTGTTTCAGACTCGTCCAACGGGCCACAGTGACTTACGGTGTCTTATGTTTCACACTGTAGGCTATTCCAAGAGAGCAATTATGTATAGGATGCCAGGTTAGTGTTTACAGAAGAAGAATACCAGGCTATGTTCTGCTGCTGTACTACAGCCACACACTCGAGTGCACGCAGAGATTGGCTGAGGAGCTCTTTTTTCAGGCGTCTGGCTGACAGAGTTTTTGTCATAATGGCTCAAGGACATAGCTCCATGTAGTAAAGCTAGTGGTTATTAATGAATCATTACAGCCCAGGATGTGAGGCATGGGAGTGACTGTGGTGTTATTACATGTTGTAGTGCGGTGGGTTGGTGACTGCATGTCCTGTGCATGTTGTAGACTAAAGTCAAGTCGAAAGCCTTTTCTTCTCTCAAACTACTTACACATGTCTTGCATATGTTGACCGTTATGTAGGGCTCTCAGTTATTTCAGCAATTCTGCAATTCTGCTAGCTTCAACCCCGATTTGCCATGCAAGGCAAAAATCAATGAAACTCAATAGCACATCATTATTCTGCTAAGAGTAAGAAAGAAAGTATTGTGCACAGATATTATTCTGGAAATTAATGTTCACACGCTTCTGAATGGAGAGTAAAGAAAGAGCAGTTTTCTTTATGAATAACAAACCAGTGGCTGTAAGACAACTGTTGCTTGATGTATATAGGCCTTTGTCTAAAGCTTTCATACAACTTGTGTTGAATGAATTTCAAGCAAGAACTGGTTTTGAACAGATGTTATATTGCCATTTAATTACATTTGATTGAATTGTTCAAAGTTTGCTAGTATGTATTTAATAATAATGTACGTTATACCCCTCATCGTTAAAGAAGGCTTGAATGGTTCTTATCATTTTGATGACAAATATAAAAATGCTTTATGAAAGGATCAATTTGAAGTTATGCATAATCGGTAGGTAAACTGCTCAATCAAATGAAGCAAAAATAATCAAGATTTGGCACACTTAAGAGATACAAGTGATAAAGCACTCGTAGCACATAATAATCTTCTTATCCTTAATGACTTGGCAAAGGCAGGAAAGCCAGTAAAGCTGGTAGCTAATGGCTCTGGCCGGTGCTAATGAAACATTCCTCTTGCATTATACAGCACTGCAACCCCCAAAATATCCACAGTCTTCAGGAAATAGCTGCATATTCTGCATCCAGGGTCGGATAGTGTACTCAGGCTACGGCCTGCTACTCCCAAACCAAAAGTTTCTGGGTTCGAGGCTTAAAATGTTGGCAGCCTAGCCTTGAAGGCCTCCTTGAGCATGACGTCTCACCGTCTGCTACATAAAGTAAACAGATGAAACATCCCGGGATAACACGTTGCCTTTACTGAAATGCTTTTTTTTTATTGTCTTTCGTTTGTCCTGCAGGAGAGGAGGAGTGGATTCCGAGTTGGGAAGATGTGGCATCCTCAACGGGCCACGGCAGCATGGGAGAACCGAGCGTCCGCTGAACATACATCTGCTTTGACTTGAAACAACTTCGGAAATTCAAAGACTTGCGGTCCCGTCGGCCGAGCGGTTTTGGTTTCTTTTCTCACCTCGTCGCCGGTTCTCATGGAGCGCAGTCGGGGATCTTTGCTCGGAAGGAACCTAGCCTAGTTTCAACAAACCCCCAGCCGCGCGCGTTTGTTTCCGGGGCGGCATCCGTCTCTGAACGCCACGGGACAAGCCTCCACTCACTGGATATACACATAACATGGTCGCCTTGGATGTAACGCCTTGATACGCCCGCCGTTGGTTTCGCGACAGTGTGGAAGTAACTGCTCTGGAGTTCTGCTGAGGGCGCTTGGAGTTCTATCAGCAGCCCCCCTCCCCCGCCCACGCCGGGCCACGCCCCGCCGCCCAGGAAGGCCTTGTTGTTGTTGTTGTTGTCGTTGTTGTTGTCGTTGTTGTTGGCGGCGTCTCCCTTCCGAAAGGGACATGGATGGCCCTCGCTCCGGCAGCGGCCTGCGCAAAAAGCGGAAGTCGCGGGCGGCGCGCGACAGGGTGCGCGGGCCGGGTAGGATACCCAACGGGCGCGCCAGGTCATCGCCGGCGGCCACGGCCACGGCGGCGGTGTTGGCGAAGGCAGGGGCGACGGTGGTGCGCTTCTCGTCGGATTCGGAGCGGGAGGGGGGCCTGGGCCCTGCGGTGCCGTCCGCCCGCCCTCGCCCCCCGCCGCGCAGGAAACGCAAAGAGTCCACCTCGGACGAGGAGGACATCATAGACGGCTTCTGCATCTCGGGGTTCATTTCGCTGGAAGCGCTGGAGGTCAGTGATCCCCCCCCCACCCCTCCCCCCTCCCCCACTGTCAAGCCTCCTCCACGGCTCTATGTGAGCATGGAATGGGCGTCGGTATGAGTGGATCTTGTGTGCTCAGATCAGCCTACCCCCTTCCCCTCCTCCACCCTCGACACAACCACACACACACACACACACACACACACACACACACACACACACACCGTGGGGGGCCTGCGAATCCGCAGACTCGTTGTGCGCTGTGATATGTTTATTATTGTAAACAGCTGACTGCCTGTACTTGGAACCCTCCCCACCCGCATCATTTGGTTGGTGTGCGAGCCGAGGTTTCAACAGATGTGGCTTTCGAGCACTGCTGTGGCTGCCAGAGATGTGTATCTGTGTCAGGAGGAGGTTTTCTCTGCATGCCGTGCGCCGTGCGTTTGTCTTTGGGTGTTTTCAGTCGTTGGAGAGAGAAAGGATGAGGGTGGGGTGGGGTGGGGGGCTGGTGAGAACGTTGACATAACGTGATAGTGGAGGAGTGAGAGTTGAGCTTCACTTGATGCAGATGGGTGAATAGGCTGGGATGTGCAAAGAGAGAGTGATCTGTTGTTGACCAAAGATACATTTATTACGTGATCAGCGTAACGTTGATTAAACATGTACCGCACGCCTCAGTTGACTCACCTTGGAGGTCTATGCGATACGATGCGTTTTTTCTTCAGTTTACGATGTTGGTTTAGTTATTACAGGGTTATTAGAGCATTTGCGTCAATATTATTAAGTGTGACCTTATGTGAACAGGATAGGATAAATAATGCATATCTGCAGGCTTGTATGTGCACACACACCGTCAGATATCCACACAGAGTCGGACGCTGTGCTCCCTGGGAAAGGCACAAGAAGACATCCAGGCAGCTTGTTCTCTCTGCTGTATGCAGTATGTAACTTCCATTCCTGTTTCGTTGTCGAACCACACCTGGAAAGATTTTAGCAGTTGTTTTCTTTTTTTTGGTCTCATACATGCCCCTGTTGTGTCTCCCCCCCTCCCCCTCTTGCTTTTTTTCTACATTTCTCCTCTGTACTTTTGTGCTGCAGAAGGTCTGGCAATGTCTACTGAGATTACCCCTGTTTCCCCTCCAGCAACCCCCTCCCCTAACCACCCCCACCCACCCCACCACCAAGCCCCTGCTCCTTCCCTCCCTTTTGTTCCTTAGTGGCCTTTTGCCTCTCTCTCTCTCTCTCTCTCTCTCTCTCTCTCTCTCTCTCTCTCTCTCTCTCTCTGTCTCTCACTCTGTCTCTCGCTCTCTCTGTCTGTCTGTCTGTCTGTCTGTCTGTCTGTCTGTCTGTCTGTCTCTCTTTGTCTGTCTGTCTCGCTGTCTCTCTCTCTCTCTCTCTCTCTCTCTCTTGCTCTCGCTCTCTCTCTCTCTCTCTCCTCTCTCTTCTCTCTGATATCTGTGCAGTCTCTTTAAGCTGCCAGGTTATTCTGGTTTGGAGTGGCCAGTTAAATGGCTTCAGCCATTGATGTAGTGACATTCGACCAGAGTAGCCCCTGCAGTCTCCACCTTAGGTGGAAGTGGCTAGTGAACTATGGTGTCCATCGGTGTAATAATAATTACACTGGATGTAAATGTTCACATTAAGAGTTGGTATTATGCTCTTTAAAGCCGATCCTCGCACTAAAGGTCACGGGATCATTTTTTTCGATGATTGCATCGGGACAGTCTTGATCACATTTTGATCTACTCTCCCGTTGTTTAGTTTCAAGTGCCAGAACAGTGGCTTGTGGAAGCTAAAATTAGACTTTATGATAGGTTTTATGCTTAGGGAGTCAGGGATCCAAGTCATTATTTTAATGTCCATCCCCTCTTAGTCTTCCTTTCCACCACCATCAGACGCCATTAGCAACACCAAGTCAGCCTAGCTTGTTATGCATTACTCCAGCAGAACCTTTCCTATCGATTCCTGGAGTTTTTCTAGAGGTTTGGACTTGATAACGTAAGACACTGCACTTAAGTCAGCTATATTTCCTCAACGCATGTAGACTGAGTCCATAGATAGAAAAGCAAAACATGACATTGCCTCATGCAGAATCAACTGTTTAGGTTTTTTTTAGGAGCAAAGTAGTCTTATTTGATCTGCTATGAGACACAGGCAGTGTGGAATATTAAGGAATAAACAGAGACAGAAATCCTTGGGTGTAGAGGAGGGAACCTAAAGCCTAAAGGTTGGAGAGTGGATTTATGCTGCTTGGGAAGTCAGCCCTTTCAGATCCCGGATCCACTTGGGAAATCTAAGCAGAGAAGCAAAAAAGGATGCTCATTCCCTTTCCTCCATGGAAACAAAAAAACGTGTGAATTGTGTTTGAGCATAACCAATGTCACCTAAGTTCTCTCTTTGCAGCAGCTCAGCATTAAAATGTAAGCTACAAGAGACCAAAAGAGTGTATCCTGCGCAGTTGGAAATATTTTTCACTGAATGCGATCTGAATGAATCTGAGTACAAAAGGGGATTTTTCAATTAGACTGATATTCCCCGTCACCTTTTTGTGGAAAGTTGTTTTTGTATCGCAAAATGAAGTTGATGAATGAAGTTAATTCCTTGTTTTTAAAAGACGTGCCGCTCATTTCTCCCTGTTCGTTTGTTTGTTCTGATACAGGTGGTTAATGTTTTTCATTACCTGCTCAAAGCATTTCTTAATTTAATAAGAGAAGTAGCTCTGTTGTGTTGAATACCGCTAATCTCTTATTTAATGCATATTTTCCAGTTAATCATGGAATTTAAAGTAAACAACTGTCGTTGCCCTGGGCTGTTGGCTCGTCAGCCCTTGCGCTGTTCTGCAGCGAGCTGTGATTTATTGTCAATGTGTCACATGACCGTGATGGAACTCCACGGCTGAACCAGGGCTTCCTCTACCGGCTACATGGGCCCAGTCTATGGCTGAACCAGGGCCTCCTCTACCGGCTACATGGGTCCAGTCCATGGCTGAACCAGGGCCTCCTCTACAGACTGCATGGGCCCAGTCCATGGCTGAACCAGGGCTTCCTCTGCAGGCTGCATGGGCACAGTCGTGTTCTGACGCGGTTTGTTAAGGCTAACAGAACGGTAGTGCTGTTACCACGTAGTCTGATATGCCTCTCTTCGGCATCACATCGGCATGTCCATTGGTGTGCGCACATGGAAAGAAGATATTTACATATGTAAAGAAATGTTGTCATACGATATGTTGAAAGACTTTAATGCTGGCTCACGTGCCGGCGCTCCAGGTAATCAGCGTAATAACTTTAGCCACAGGGCTCAAGCTGAGTAATGATTTATTAAATCCCATTTTAATTAGTCCAGATCCACATCTTGCTCGGCAATCCACAGCACTCTCTAATCCTCTCGGCTTTCATATGGTTCCCCCATCTGGTTAAAAAGAAGTGGGATGAATGGATTGTTGCAGAACCGTTGTTATTGGATATGAGCTGTTATGAACATGTCTGTGTTTAAGTGCAGAGGGGCCGAGGGCTCTAGCATGACTTTATGATTCTACTGGCAGTGTTTCACAGTGAACACTGTCAGATCTGTTTTATCTTCACTGTCAGGCTGTCATCTGAGGAGCATTATTTTTGTGTGTGTAGTGAATGCAGAGATCGAGTAAGAATTCTGTTGTTCAGAAGATACTCATTTTAGACGTACCCTAGTAAGCGAAAATAAATATCCTTGTAAAGTTGTCCATAAGCATCTTTTTATATATTTATATATAGTTAATCTAATTCAAACTAAAGGTTTTTACCTACCCATGAGCGGATGTCTTTTTAAGTGAATGTTTTCCACAGTTTAATTGAAAGATACACAAGGCCTA
Source organism: Micromesistius poutassou (assembly GCF_964030765.1). NCBI lineage: Eukaryota > Metazoa > Chordata > Actinopteri > Gadiformes > Gadidae > Micromesistius > Micromesistius poutassou. The sequence goes on from NC_140280.1 coordinate 13,772,137, forward strand.
AGCATCAACTTACTGCATCACTTAAAGAAATTACTAAATTATTAAGCCTCTCCTCTCTCGACTAAAAGCTTTGCTTTGTTTCGTTTTTTCCCCCTCCTTCCCTTTCACTTGAAAGGCGTCCTCAACCTCTAGAGGCGTCTATACTGACCATGGATAGATTATGCAAAATGTTTCCCTCAGTTAACCCGCGAGTGGAATTCATTTTCTGCACAATTAGTCCTCGTCTTCTCGGATATATTCTGGCTGTGTGTCAGTGGATGTACCACCACGTTGGTTAAACAAAAGATAAGTGGTCCATCATTCAGATAGCAAACAATGACTTCCGCTACTCAGCGCACTCTCTTCCTTCTGAAGTGGACCGGGAGTAGAATGCGGTGGTGTCCTTACGAGAGGGTAAAGTGGTAAATGGCTGTTAATGTGTGTCTCTGTCTCCTCCACCAACGTGAAAGGCATATGCTGAGAGGTGGACGGGCGACTCCCACATGCACGGCTTAGGGCGTTGCTGTTTGCTAGCCGTCGCACTAAAAAAACAATTGATTTTCTCTCTCTGGCTCTGCAGGACAAGTATGCATGTACACATGCACACACACACGCGCACGCACGCACGCACGCACATGCACACCCACACACACACGGACACACACACACACACACACACAGGCACACATACAGGCACCTGAGAACACACGCACAAACACACACTGATGAATGAATGGTAAATTAGGGATTTATTGAGCAGGGCACGAAAACATTAACATGAAGTCAAACTTATTGACCGTCTGCTACAATTAAATGACCTTCCTGCTGTTTAACGACACTGAGACACATAATGAAAGGTTGTGGTGCTGAAGGTCTCCCTCTCCCTCTGTTTGGGGAAGAACTAATGATGGTGTTTCTATCACGACTTCCAGCCCCCCCTGGTATTCCTTCACGCTTGTGTGAAATAATTATTTATGTTTTTTCATAACAACGCTTCATTCCATCTTCCACCACGCGCAATTTTCCAATCTCCTGGCAGTAATGGCGGATATTAATTTAGCGGCATTCTGAACGTGTCAGCGACTGAGCGATGATGTGCTGTAATGTACTGCGACAGCCCAATGACTGACACATAAAGTGAACTGGGCTGTCATCGTTCAATGAGTAAAAAAAGATGGAAAAAAAAGGCTTTATTAAATAACCCAGCTCCAGACGAGTAGGGTTAGAAATGGATCCTAGGCAAACCGGTGAGAAACACACACAATCGCACACGCATGCACGCAAACAAATACACATACATGCGCACGCACACTCACTCCCACACACACAACCAGTCGCACTGCATGGTCGAAATTTAGACATGGATTCCACAAACCTGTGTCTCACACACAGGCTACCACACTAGCACTACATGGTCGAATATCTCCGTTCAGTTGCTTCTGCTGATGAGGGAGCATTTTATTGGTGTATGAGCTGAGTCTTGTCCCTATTTAAAGCCCCATTGATCCCATTTCTCTGAGCGTATTGTTTTGCTGCGGTCTGCATACCTTCACACTGGAAGATCCTAGTCTAGTGGTGCTTTGCGACAACATAAACTCTCCAACATATGTGATGTTCATGAGCCCTGTTCATGAACCTCATGCTACATAATTAAAACGCTATAAGATACAAAAGAAAGTCAACTAATAATACAAATGGGGCATCTTGGAGTATCTGGAGTATTCCACTGCCGAGCTGCAAGGCACCGGGTTTGATCCCCTGTGTCTGCAGGGGCTTAACCTTTAGGCCTGCTCAGCCTCCGTGATCAGGATTCCAAGCCTCTTAATGTATTTGAAGTCACTTCGGGAAAGCAGGATCCGCTAAGTGACTCAAGTAAACACTAATGAATAGTTACCAAACTAACAAGCGTCATGTTGTAATATCATTCATGAATACCAGAGTCCAGGCTGCTTTGCGTTTGAACATTTGTTCTGGTTTTCAGTCTACAATACAATCTCCAGCAGCTGTTGTGTGGTTGAGTTAGTCCTGCGTCTTAGCCTGGCTAGTGCTTTGATGGATGTTGTGTTCTGCCGTTCACTGCGACTGTACTCTGTCACGCCGAAGAAAAGCCGGTATTGTATTGGCAGCTTTGCATTTATCTTACCAGGGAAAACAAATGGTGGAACATCCTTTTTCGCAGTAGGCAGCCACCTGTTTGGACATGCGGGGAATTGTAAAATGTGATTAAAAAAGGGCCCTACTTTGTCTTATCTTTGTCTACCAACCGTTTAACCTCGTTTTTACTGAAAGGATTCATGGGCCATTTCACACTACATAAGTGGTTTCAGGTTTTGGGGTTTTCAAATTTTGAAAATGTTCTCAAATGTGGCTGTAAGAATAACCAAAGCACAAGCTCCTGCCTTCATAGGTCAATGGACACTGGCCTGCTTTACTCAAGTAATGGGTTCGGTTTTATATGCGTTCATTATTTGTTCGGAAACGTATCATTATATATTATTATTTCTGATGTAAGCCAAGCCAACCAGTGTTTAATGTTGTTGTTCAAATAAAGCTTGGCTTTCAAAAAACAACATGCCTGCAATCTCCCTGACATTATAGGAAAGCAAAAACACACGATCATTACCGTACGTCTTGCTCGCCTTTGTTTGGAATAACACAATTGAGCTGTGTGACTGCCGATAGCTGAGCTAATGCCGTCTTTATGCCATTTTTTTATGCTAATTATTTTCATTGCCTGCTAGCTCGCTCCTTCATCACAACGGAATATATAAGAATTTGCGTAAAATTGTAAAACTCGTGTGCCTGGAGTTGAATCATGGCCAGAGGTTGTTCTCTTCAGTTTAATTCCCATCGAGATGATGTCTTTTGATTTAGTTATAATCACAGAGTGAATGAAGGGAAGAGAGACATTGATGATGAGAGGGAGAGAGGGAGAGAGAGAGAGAGACACCAAGGTTGAAAGAGAGCATAAGCGAGAGAGACACTAAGGTTAAGAGAGAAATGGAGGAATGGCGGTACCCTGTAGAGATCTTTACCTACAGCTTTGAACCTTTTGATCGTTTCCCTCTCAGATCCCTTTCTCGTACCCCGCAAGCCAGCCTGTGTTTCCACATTTACATCTGGGTTCGTCTGTTTTCTCACTTTTACGATAAGCGCAGCTGAACAGAAAACATGGCATTTGTGGCCATGGCCATGGCCATGCTTTATGACACTTGAATGAATGTTATTGCATCATTGCAATGAAATTATCAAAATAACGTCCTTAATTAACGCATTATTAGAATAATGGCTGATACAGTTTGATTACTACTTATTATTAAATAACAAAGACCATATCTCAATGAGTAAAGGAGACAACTCTTCGATATCGGTTTAATATCTGTAGATGGCTCTCGGTATCAGATCCATGTAACACTGAGATTCTCCCTGATATCGATACACTATGAAAGCTGCCTTGGATCCAGACCAACTGCGGCTCCCAGTATCCGTATCAGTGCATCTGTTTCCCTTCCACAACGGGTAAAACCGTTCTAATCTCCGGTTTTAACACCAACCTTTCTCCAATGGCAGGTCAAACCGGGCTGGGCGAGTTCAACCCAGATTATGTTCAGAGAACATTTATCAAAGACACCTCAGCTGCTTTTTAATAGGTCTCTTATGTAAACTACCATGGTGTGTTTTTCTTTGCTCATGTGTGTGTGTGTGGGTGTGTGTGTGAGTGAGTGTGGGTGTTGTTAGGGTTGGCATATGTCTGTTAATGATCCCCTGGCAGACTGCGGATGTATCATCTTTTCAGAGGCGATTGGCCGTCCAGTAGGCAGGAAGTTGAACAGTAGAGACGGTTGTCAGTCAGTAGAGACGGTTGGGATGCAACATGCAGACCACCGTATCAGGGCTGTATGTTCTCTACACCTATATACAGATATATTGTAAGTGGGTAAGTACAATTTATTTATAAAGCACATTTATAACAGTTCGTACTGACCAAAGTGCTGTACATAGTGCATTCAGTAGGTAAAAAATATAACAATATTAAATAAAAAATACATAAAACCCAGACATCCACATATAAACAAAGATAGTAGTGTAGAGGTAAGGTAGTTAATGGGGAGAAAAAGCCAGGGTGTACAGATGGGTTATGAGCCTTGATTTAAAGGCAGAAATGGAGGGGGCATCACGTATGTGAGGTGGCAGTTGGTATATATACCTATTTCATCAGATATGATAAGAATGGGTTTTTAAAGATTTATTTTTTTGCATTTTTCAGCTTTTATTATAGAGAGAGACAGAGAGGATAGCATGGAAGACAGAGGGGAAGACATGCAGTAAATGACCCAGGCCGGATTCGATCCTGGGACTCTGCGATTAGGACTTTGCCTAATATATGGTATGCGCCTTAGCCCAGTGCTCCACCGGGGCACCCCAAGAATGGCTTTTTAAACAATACACCACTGCAGCTATGTTCTGAATGTTACCATCTTTAGTACAACAAATCAATCCAAGGTTTGAGTCCCATTGGGGGTGCCAAGGAATATCAGACCTGTGTATTAAGAGACAAAAAAGGACACATCGGCAACAGTAGTATTTGTTTATTGAGAAAACAAACTGTGACAAATCCCCGTCTAACAAACACCTGACATGAAAGTGTTGCAAAAGTGGAAGATGCATGTCTACACTGAACAGTGTGTGTGTGCGTGTGTGCGTGTATGCATACGTGTATGTGTGTCTGTGTGTGTGTGTGTGTGTGTGCGCGTCTGTCTGCATGTGGTTAACGTGGGTATGCATAATATGATTGTGTGTGTGTGTTTATACACTCTGTCAGTGTGTTTTCGTGTGTGTGTGTGTTAAGCTGTGTGTGTGTGTGTGTGTGTGTGTGTGTGTGTGTGTTTGGCTCTAATGCTTGGGGCCTGTCATTCATCACATTGTTATTGTGGATATTGGATTGTTGCTATTTATTTCAGTGCTGAGGATGAATCCATAAACGCTGTCTGCATGACGCGCTGGTAAATAATGCATGAGCACCGTCCTGGCCTGTGTTTCCTTCAGCTAGTGCTGCACTTGACACTTGAAGAAGAATCAAAGCCGCTTTTTAAATCATCCGTATGAGGAGAAAAAAGGGAAAGGAATTGGAATTCTTCTAGCTATATTAAAGTCAAGCTGTTTAGTATTGCAGGCAAAAAAAAGAAAAAAGTATAGAAGAAATCATCACCAGTTTGAAATGTAGTTCAAATAGAGTCATTACGCGGTGCTACTTAGCTGGTGTCTCCATGTAAACCGCTTTGGAAAGCCCGGTGACGGTAATTATGGAAAATCTGCACCCTTCTCTTCGGGTAAAATGAATTAAACAAATACATTGACACGGCTGTATATATCCGGCTGAGAGGGAAACGTTTAGCCAATCCTCCTCACCAGCGTGAGTCAGCCCCATTCATCATGTTGTCTCATCCATTTTTTATTGATACAAGCGATGTCTCTCCAGTATCTTGAATGGTGAGGCAGTAGTTAGTGTTATGGTGAAGAGTGGTGCAGTGGGTAAAATATGGTCGGTTGCTGTAAAAATAAATACTTTGCCTCGATAGAAGTCACATTTGTTGCGAGCAAGACAAGTTAAGGGAGTGACAGTGATCGATGGATATTCACAGAGATGCGTTTCTGTCCATGTCCACATCTGAGAGTGGGAGGACGTGAAAGAGAGAGAGAGAGAGAGAGAGGAAGAGCTAGAGAGGAAGAGAGAAATAGCGACAATAAAGTGTGCGTGTGTGTGTGTGTGTGTGTGTGTGTGTGTGTGTGTGTGTGTGTGTGTGTGTGTGTGTGTGTGTGTGTGTGTGTGTGTGTGTGTGTGTGTGTGTGTGTGTGTGTGTGTGTGTGTGTGTACAGTGGGGCAGGCGCTACTCCAAAAAGCCAGATGGACCAAGCGCTCCCTCGTGCCAAATAAAAACATCAGCGTATATTGTTCCCGATATGGGCCACTCTCTCTACAGCCTTCCTCCAGCAGAAGAGGGGAAAGAGAGAGGGCAATGCTCCCAATCACCGTATCACATAACGAGTACACATGGTACGCGTGTCCTGGCGGCAATGTGTGTGTCTAAACAACACGACGTGTATCCGTATCTGTTTGTGTACCTCGTGGTGAATTGCATCAGGGAGAAACAAGTGCAGGCGTCACCGGGGATAGTCAGAGAAGCAGCATTCTTTCTCAGCAGCATTAATGGGTAATGGCGTCGGAGGCCCAAAAAAAGAATGAGCGCATTCTCCACTGTAGTGCTTCAGAGAGGCTGAATGCCGAAGTAGCTCTGCGTTGGAAGTCAGAGCCGTTAACGCACCGCCGATGGGACAGCGATAATTAAGTCTAATTTTAGCGTGCCTCGAAATTAAGTTGGCCCTTCTTATGAGAATGTGAGCTATGGGCGGTGATGGCCGTGATGGAACTCTCCTGAATGAGTACAACGTGATAAAAAAAAAAAGAGCAAAGAATAAATTAAAAAAGGAACGGCTAATGCTTTTAGTTCTCTTTTTTTTCATCTCCAAGGTCGCGTTGCGTCCGACGGCGCAGTGTGAACTTTGAGCATCCACTTGGCACCTTCGACCTTAAACGATGACACCGTTCTTTGTGCATTGACTCAACAGAATGTAAAAATAGTGGAGACTTGCAGTAATACAGACTGTAGACTTTATAGTTTGTATGTGTTTAAAGGTGTGTTGTGATTTCCGGCCAAAGTGAGCCTGTGTACTCACAGGCTCACTTTGGCCGGAAGACTTGCTGTGTGACATTGACAGTGAAAGACATCACATCCTGTTTGACACTACCCCCACCCCCCCCCTCCCCTTCTCTCCCTAGGGAATCTGGGGTATCACTCAACGCTAACCGACATGCGTTTACCTCTTTATCGTCCTGGCGACTCCATCCGTGCTGTTGTTTTTACTGTATAAGCATAGCCTCAGGGTGCCACTGCAAACATACACACAAAAGGTGGTCCTATGTAAATGCCAGGGCAATCTCTCCACTGGAGTCAAACAACACCCAGGGCTGGCTGGAAACTCACACACACACACACACACACACACACACACACACACACACACCACACACACGCACACACACACAACCACACACACCCACACCCACACACACACACACACACACACACACACCCAAACACACAGTGTTAGCCAGCTTATAACAGGCTATCAGCTGTACTTGGAGCAGTGGGTCTGCCTTCACCATGTAGCCCGGAGACCACATTGTAGCATATTAGGGTTTGACAATAGACCTGCTGCTATTTTTTCACTTCATTACATTACCGAAAAAAACAGTCTAAGCTTTAATGTAAAGGAAAAAAAAGAATCGGCCTTGAGGTGAACTCTACACTCTGGTTATTATGGTAAACGCTTATCATCTCAAGTGGGATCAAAATGTCACAGTAGTTTTGGAGGAAAGCGCGGCCTGTTTATAATGGGTTGTAATGGGTTGGCTGCGTCATCAAGAGCACAATCATTTCAGCTTGTACGATTCTCCAAGTCTAATCACATAATCACACTAATGATGCGATAAAGCTCACAGGCTGTTAACAGCCATTTAAAACATTTCTGAGCATCATACACTATAGTGATAGTAAATGTCAAATTTTTGAATGCCTCTCGACGGTGTTACTTCCGAAGTGAAAACCTTTAGGAATATGATTTAGAAAAACAATGACACATTTTTCCTAGCAATATAAAAAGAGTGTTCTTTTTTTTTCATTAGGTAAACCCACGTAGACTTATCTAATGGCCGGTTTAATGTTTCCTCAACAACTCGAAGAATGCATACATCATAACGTATCATTAATAGCAGTGCTATGTGTGCTGAAGGCTACTCCCGTGGTTGATCAGCTATTTAGTGCTAGTCATTTAACAAACACTTTTATCCCAGACTTCGGACATTGGAGATCAAAACCAGGCCGACCTTTCCAGCCCACATCCTGTCTGATTTAAAAGCTCTTCCTCGATGCTTCCTCATTTCCATGATCATGCTGTAAAATATTATCGACTGCATATTCCAAGCGGGTCTGTGCTATCGGTTCACTATTTTCGCTTGAAGCTGATAATGTTTGAGTCTATGTTTACACAGGGGTTTGCTGACCCTGGTGACATGCCTAAAGCCTACCCCTAATTCCCCCATATTGCAGTAATATCCTTAACAAGCAAAACACATGTAGCCTCCACCCTATCTCCATGCTGTCTGAGCCCTCATGGCCAGTGTTCAAATGACAGACTCATTACTTCCAGAGCTAGAGCCGCTAGCGAGAGAACCAATAGCACAAGTAGAATCACTGCGAAAACAATCGAAAACAAAGGTATCCACCGTTTCACTGTGAATACCTAATAATACGACATGGCCAGTTGGTTTACGGATTTAGATTCAGCCTTCGTTCACCGCCGTACTCTGCTCTGTACTCTGTGTCACACTGTGCTCAGTACGGATGCGGTTTTGAATCAGTGTGTTAATAATTGCTTCGGAAAAAGTAAAAACTGTGAGAAAACATCATTATTTCTCAAATTTAGAAGCTGTGCCCGCGTGTTGCATTTTTTGCTGGCCATTAAAACAAGACAAGCATTTGATAAAGAAGACAAGAAGATAATCCGAAGCCTGGTTTGTTATTTCCCTTCAGTGTGGGGGTGGGAGGTGGGGGGGGGGGGGAGGTGTTGGGGCTTTTATTGTGTAAAGACATTACACATACACGCACTGCAGTGTTGGCAGCATGCAGCGCCCACCAATCCCGTCAAGTGGAACACGGAAGTGCCTGGTTTGCAGTTGTTTACCATTTAACATTTAGATTAGGTCTATAAATCACCCTTTACACGCTGTTCCACCAACGGTGTGTGTGTATTAACGTTTTGCTCCCCCCCCCGCAACCTAAAACACTTCCTCCCACTGTGGCCCGTGTGTGTGCTCCTTCCTGTTTAATATGACCAAACGCTAACCCAACCCCCCCCCCCCCCCCCCCACACACCCCCGGGTCTGTGTCCACGCAGCCTCACCCCTTTCACCCTTCTCCCGCGGAGAGGGAGGGAGAGAGATAGAGCTGGATAGAGAGAGAGAGAGAGAGGGAGGGAGAGAGAGAGAGCTGGATAGAGAGAGAGAGAGAGTGCTGTTCTGTGGCCTTAAGGCACTTGACATTAGATAAGGCAGCTGGCACCGTTCGGCGCGGCGCCTGTGAAGTGATTTATTGCGGGCCGTGGGTTCACAGCGGAATACGTATACATTGGCAGCATTAATGCGCCGGGGCACATGTCTCCCGCGCTCAGCACACGGCGGGAATACAGAGTGACACCGCGGCGGTGGTGGAGGGTGCCTATCTCCATCTCTCTTTCTCCCTCTCTCTCCTTTTGTTTACTCTCTCTCTGTGTCTCATCACTCTCTCGTTTCTTCTCTTCATCTCGCAAGCTTTTCTCTCGTTTTCCCTCAGCCCCTCTCTGGCTCACTTGCTCTCTCTCCCTCTCTGACCCTCTCTATCACTCTCTCTCTCTCTTTTCTTTTCCGTTTCGCTCACTTACAGTCTGTGCGTGTGTCTCTGTCCCTCTCCCCGTCTCTCTCTCAGTGTAATACTGTTCGTTGTGTAGTCGGACAGCCCTGTTCCTCCCGGGCAGCCTTGTAACAGTGGTGCTTGTTGGTTTGGGGGGGGGCGGTGTTGTGGTGGAGGGAGTGTTGTGACTTCTGCTTGTCAACAGCCCCTCAGAGTTGTGCAGGCTGTCATCACTCTATCCCACAGGGCTCCAGATCCACTCCGCTCCAGAGACCAAAGCGGGCCCTCGTGCGGTCTCTGTCTGCCCGCCCGCCCGCCAGTCTGCTAGCCCGCCTGTTTCTCTGTCCGTCTCTGTCCGTCTCGCCGCCCTGCTGCTGCATTGTATTGCCACTCAGCCTTCTCTGTCCTTCTCCCTCCCTCCATCCCTTCCCTCCATCCCTTCCCTCCATCCCTTCTCTCACCCCCTTTCCCTCCATCCCTTCTCTCACTCCCTCTCCCTCCCTCCTTCTCTCACCCCCTCTCCTCCCTCCCTCCCTCTCCCTCCCTCCTTCTCTCACTCCCTCTGCATCCCTGCAAGAGCACTGCTGTGAAAACGGAGCATTGATTGCATCAGTGCAGAGCCAGAGCGTAATGCATAATATTATTGCGCTCCTTGGTCCCCACTCCCTCTTCTCCCCCCATTATAACCCCCCCCCACACCCCCCATCTGAGGGGGAATGGTCACAGTGGAGCAAGCAGGGACGCACAGGGAGGCTGAGAGAGAGAGAGAGAGAGAGAGAGAGAGAGAGAGAGAGAGAGAGAGAGAGAGAGAGAGAGAGAGAGAGAGAGAGAGGGAGAGAGGGAGAGAAAGTGAGCAAAGGAATAGAATGGAGCAGGCAGCCCTGGGTCTCGTCTCGTATCCTGGACTGAGCCCTGGGCCTGGTAAGCTCTGCTCTGTTAGTTCCAGCAATGATTAGAGAGCTACAGCTGCTGTTCAATTATTAAAAAGCTTCTTCTCTGTGTGTGTTTGTGTGTCCTTGTGTATGTGTGTGTGTCCGTGTTTGTGTTTGTGTTTGTTCCTGTGTGTCCGTGTTTGTCGGCTCGTGTGTGTGTACGGGTTTTTAATTTTGACTTCAGGCCAGCTAGCACCGAAAAACCGATTATCCACTGTCCTGGTGTTTTCGCGATGTGGAATTGTGGTTGGAAGAGCGTAATTGTTTATGCTGATGTTGCTGTCACCGTATGTTGATGAGGCAATGCAATGCTTCTCCTTCTCCACTTGATGTGTACACCGCCGGGACACGCCCCGATTTAGACGCCACATTAAAGTTGTTCATTTTAGTTACACGGCTGGATGTTGAGATGAGGTAAATACATGCTAGTCGGCATCGTATTCTAACGTCAGAATAACATACTAGCTGTGTGCTGACGAAGCTGCCTCTATGGAAAAGATGGTGTATTTCATTGGCATACAAAAAAATAGAGCAAAGAATGTGTTCCGTTATTAATTTCCTCGCGGGAAAGGAATCGACGGGCATAAATTGAAACCGCAGACGTAATCACTTTGGCTGAGGCAAGACATACAGGGTATTTTGAAGCCGCGCATATCTAGCGGGATCCAAAATAGGGATCTATGGTTCAGCGCCAGACAGCTGTCACGGGGAAGAGAGTACATTAGTATCTAGTTATAACTCCTGCTGTTTTTCACCCCACTCCCGCTCCTCCCACCCACCGGCGCTCCCAACCTCCGTCTAAACACACATCCACCAGGCTATCAAACCAGCCCTGTGTCCCGAGGTGGCAGCCTGCAGACACCGAGAGTAAGCGCGTTGGACGCGGTGGAAACTGGTTTCCGGTATAGACGAGGGAGAAGGAATACAGACGGTGGAAACGGCCTCAAGAGCTGAGCCTTCCCCCTGCCCGGCCTCGGGCTCTCTGGAAGCAACGGGATGATGTGGAGTAGGGGGGGCCCGTCATAACTCAGCCGTCGTGCCCCAAGGAAGTAGTCAGGGCTTAAGCACCCCTCCCCAGGCCCTATTTTTGCAGTGGCCACACCATGCCCTGGTGCTATGGCAATGCATGGGAGGGGGGCAGTGTCATTGTAAGTGTTAAGATCACAATCTGGCAAGGCCTTCATCTGGATGTACAGCAGTAATTACAGGGTTATTGTTCCCCTACTGCCGTGTGTGTGTGTGTGTGTGTGTGTGTGTGTGTGTGCGTGTGCGCGTGTGCATGCCGTCCCCCCCCCTTCCCGATCATCTGATGTCTTAACAATCCTCTTTAAAGAAGAGTAGGTCTAATTGGAGCCAGCTGGGGAGACGTCAGCGAGCAGCAGCTCTTTAAACGGAGTCCCGGGGAAAGGCGTCAATCGAATGGAAGAGTCAAGTGCCGATTCCTTTTGACGGAGACGCTGAGCAGTGCTCCTCACGCCTCAACCTTAATGAGTCACATTCGTTTAGCTTCCGCGTCCAGATCCGGGCGGCGGACCCTTGACACACGTGGCGCGAACAGATCGAGTGTTTAAAAAAAGAGCTGTTTGCACCAAGTCACGCACTGAAGAAGACCTTCTGAATCGGCATCATGAAACATGCTGGCGCTTATGTTGCATAAACGAATAGCTACCGCCCCCCCCCCCCCGCCCCTGCTGTCTGAAACTCAACTCTCTCATCTCGCTGTCCGCCCATGCCATCACATTTTTATTTAAATGCTGACTGGTAGAACTACTGTGGTCACTCTCGTTAAATGTGGGGAGATGCACAAGTGTGTGTGTATGCGCACATACATATGCCAGTGTACTTGCGTTTGTGTGTGTGCGCGTGCGTGTGCGTGTGTGTGTGTGTGTGCGTGTGTGTGTGTGTGTGTGTGTGTGTGTGCGTATGCTTCAGGCGTTGTAATTGGAGCTTTAACTAACTAACTGGAAGTTGGCCAGTTGCGTAGCCCCTCCACTCTCCAGATTTCATTAGCAGAGTGGCGCCTTTTTGTAATCCGGCGAGCGACTTCGATCAAGGGGCGATCAAGTTGTTGTTATTTTCAGCTGTGCTTGCCAGAAGTCTCTCTTTAGACAGCAGCCATCTCCACAACCCCCCCTCCCCCCCCCCAGCCCCCTGCACTAGACACCCCACCCCACCCTGCCCCTACCCCCCCCCCCCCCCCCCCCCCCGCAGCAGATCGCTGACGGCGGGGAAACAGTTTGGCAGCTGGTGCGACGTGCATCCCCAGTCCCCCACACAACAGCACATTATCCCAGAAGAAGGGAGGATTTATCCCCTTTATTCCGCCATCTCCTCCTCTCTCTCTCTCTCTCTGGCCGCGCGCACCGCCACACCACACTGTGAAGACTGAGTGTTTAATAAAGCAGCAAAGCACCCCCGTCCAGAAGTGTTGCTGGATGAATTTGAGCATTTCCTTGAATGGAATTTTCCATAGTTCTTCTCTTCCTCGCTAAAATATGGTTAGTGGATAGTGTATGGTTGTTTAAAAGCCTTTGTCTTTGTTTTTCACAATCAAACACATGATACATGTGGTGGTACGTCAACATTTCTTGCTGCAGTTTGGCTAATTAGTTGGCGAGTTTACGGTCTTGCCATGACTGAGAATTGACCTGCTTGACTTAACGTGTTATGGCAACGTGGTCAGTCCTTAGGTCCCACTGACAAACTGGCAGTTTGTCAACTGAATAATTAATCTGACAAACACCCTGAAAAGTAGACAATGGGAAACAGTTCATAGTTACCAAAAACACCCTGTTTATTTTTTTGTGTATTCCACATAAACCAGAGATGCCCTGTGAGGATAATAAACAATTTTATTCATGTATTCTGAATTCTTTAAGATTTGAAGAGGACTGTTTAATGCAACCGAGTTGATCTGAATCTCAGCAGCGATATTTCACTGTCCAGTACATTCCACGTGAATAAATAAATATACATCCTTAATGTTAGTTCTCCAAAACTGAGCTGCAAAGGTCAGTTAACTCGTGCACTTACAGTGTTTTCTAGCATTGGTTTTTCTCTCACAAAGGGTAAACCGGGACAGAGGGAGCTCTGTATATATCTCCAACCGCCTCTGACTGTTAGATTTTCTTCGCAGCACTGTTTCGATTGTTTCAGAAAAACCAAAACATTTTAGTGCCAGAGGCCAATGTTTCACGCGTCGCAGTGCATGTTTGTGCCACTCAAGATGGTGGCGCAAACCATTCATGTGAGTCACATGAATGGAGATGGAGGATGGGGATGGAGATGCACATGAAAAATCCCCTGTAGAATAATAAGAAATAAAAACAGACAAAAATGCCTGCACAACTAAAGACCAGTTCCAGCTAACGAGGCTGCTCCTCGCGTCTGGTGTCATCAAAGCTCTGCCGTTCCTGCGCTTCCCTTTGCTGAGCCAAAGTCGTCCATGTGTCTGTCTGTCTCTGTGCTTCTCTCGATGGGTCTCCTGGCCCTTGAATCCAATACAGTTTGTCCCTGTTGCTGCTGCAGCGGCTGCTGCTGCTGCTACTGTAGTCCGTAGCCCGGAGAGAAATCCGCTGCTAAGTGACATGGAACAAGTGTTTCATATTTGACTGAGAGCACTATCGAGTGAGAGCACTTGAATGATTATGCTTTGCAGAGCTTAACCGAAGAGCCTTAGCTTGAGAAGGACAGAAAAATATCCCTTTCATAGACAGTGGAAAACAATTTTACAAGAGTTAGGAATGCATTATTGTGTTGTTAATTTTATAATTAACAAATGTATGTCCAATAACCGTTAAAGTGTTGATTATAATAATAATAATACTATCATGAATCATGCTGTGATACACTAGAGAGTGTAGCAGTGCAGTTGCCGATAAATCTGTGTGCATTTGGTGTAAGCATGAGGGAGCGCACACACCTTTTAAAAATTGACACTGTGAATGTCAAATCCTGCGAATCTGGAGGCTGAGGAGGCCGGCTTGTTGGGTGTGTCTTTTGTCGTATCCCACTCTTTCATCTCTGGCTGTCACGAGCAGCTTTTCAAGGGGAATTGGGGTTCTGGCAGGCAGATCTGTAAAATATAAACAGAGGCACCGCCACTGGAGCATGTTAGCATGCTTCCGAACCTTCCAACGCTCACATCCTGTCACCGTCATAAATATCTCGTACGCCGCACCATACCGGAGAAAGTGCAGTAGAAATAAAGCACTTTTTACTGCTGTTTTGTCGCCGGCGGCCAGGAGTGGCTTTCTTTATGCATTAACGCACAAATCATTGCTTGTCGTTATTCTAATCATGCGCTAGTGAAGTGCAGATTAACAGAGTCGCGTGTGTGCAGTGGTTTATGAAAGTCCTCGTTAAACAACCCATAATGGCGTCAAATGTTACTCAATCAGTCTGCGGCAGACAAGCATGCCACGGTTACACGGAGAAGTGGTGGCAGAACTGATTGAGTTTAAGTTGATCAGAAATATATTAGATGTTCCATATTAGACCGGGACAGGTATATATATGTATACCATTTTGTGGAAGCTTTCACACACCATGAATACATGCATTCATAGCATGGTTGGCCCCAGTGGGAGTGATATAACCATGGCCGTGGTAATGCCATGCTCTAACCAATGGAGCTATACAGAGGACCACACAGGATTATTAACTTATTTAAAGGTGAATAAAATCGAGTTTTCCGGGTTTTCCGTATCGTGAAACAATCTCCTGGAGAGAATTTGGACGCTGTTCAGATCCAGATGACTGCTCTCCTGGCAGACTAATGGTAGTGTATATGGGTTAATACCCTCACACACCCTCTCCCCTAAGACTTCTCCAATGTAATGATGTGCTGGAGGACTGGTTCATTCTGTATCAAATTAGCCTCGCGGCCTGCCCTGGGATTGCAAAGAATTCTGCTACGAATGCCTTAGATTCACACTAGCGAGCTTTGTTGACTCAGCAAAATGGGGCTCACAATCACCGCCCCGGTCTGCACACTGTGTGTTAAATACTAGGCCAAAAACCACTCTGGAACATAATTTACACCAACTAACCTTATCCAATCATGCTTGAGATTATATGCAACTTTTACACAGTTTACAGCCTTAATGGGATAAGACACGCTTAGAGATTTTCTCCATATTTACATGCAGTGTCAATTGCATTTTGCGAGTAGATGCGGAGCATGATGCGATGCATATGTTGCCATAAATAACCGAAACTTACACGCTACCGAACGGGCGAGTCAAAACATCTCGTGCAGTTAAAAAGGTGGGCCCGAGGGAATTGCATTCATCTTCATTCCGGAGATATTCCTTGTAGGGATTTAAGAAATACAGGCCGCGGGGACGACATCGTCAGCCCTGTGGACGTTATACATCTCACCTCGGCTTTCTGGCGGCACCGGCGCCATTAATGTCAAGCTGCAATCTTTCCACCTGCCCCACTACTCAGAATCTCCATGAAAACTATCCATGTATGACAGGTAGCATAATTCAGCTGCTTCCAAACCCATCGTCGCTAGGCTACGTAAGATTTCTGCCTTTTCCCCGCCGGCAGGCTGCACTTCCTTTCCGTTACCTCCATGCATCTTTTTCGAGCAGTAATTTAAATGAATGTCTGCTGTCGGAAAATCCTCCTCAATCCCGGGCCGGGGGATTACACACGCATGGCTTGTAGATTTAGCCGAAGATTCAAAACGAACTAGTGAGCGAGTGCAAATAAATACCAGCCTACCCTTTTTTTCTAATGATGATAATTTTTTTTTTTTTTAATGATGTGTCGTTTCCATGCGCCCTCACTGGGAAGCTGTCACCGGCCTGATCGATGCAGTGCTTTGGATGTGGACCCCAGGGGCCTCCCCGGAGAAGAGGGCCCGGAGCCCTGCTCTGATTTAGATCAATGTTTCATTAGAAATTCTGATCACCTCATGTTATCAAAGTCATAAAAAAAAAAATGGCATTGCCCGATTTTTTTCCTGCCTGAATATGTTTGAGACTGAAATACATATTTATTAGCACAGAAACTGTTTAGAGTTGAAGGCTGAAAACTAGATTGATGTATTTGTAGTACTTTAGAATGGGCTAAGCAGTGCTTCAGGAAAAAAAACACGGAAAAACTTGATATGTTGGTCATTTGAGGTTAAAAGGGCACCTGTTTCGCTGAGATATATTCATCACCCTAATAGAATACAATTCCCTCATTAGTATCAAAGCATAGCTGAATAAGGTTTACCAGGCTCCTCGTGGTTCACTACCACGGCGTAAGACTGGTCCACAGTAGAAAGTGTCGCTTTTGGATGGCCAGAAAATGGCAAAAGGTCTTTTCTGGAGAGGACTGTCACATTACACCCCTAAGTTACGACTCATTTAACCGGCAATTGTTTGCCACCCCCTAATTGGACTGTGTTTGCGTTATTCTTGTAAGCGACTGAGCAGCGCGATCAAGTCCCTAATTGTCGACGACGCTGGCACAATGGGAGAACGCAGAGGACGGACGGCGCAATCAGCGCGGTACAAATACTCCTGAACATGGCGGTGGCTCTTGTTGAGTCGCCAGGAAACAAAAGGCAATGTTCTCACGCTAATGTGCCGAGGTTAATTAAATCACCTCTTTGAATGCCCTTAGGTGCTAATCTGCCCTTAATTGAAAGGATTGTCGTCAATCAGAGGGAAAACGTGCCCCATGAGCTCTGAGTTACACAATCCCCTCCCTAATAGTGATTGGATTAAGCAAAGTAATTTAACCCTTTTTTTTTTTTTTTCTTTTTTAGCCTCGGGGCGTCAAGGTAGAGGTCGTTTAAAAGCCCAGCCATCCATAAAGAAAATATATGGTTCCCGCACGGCACGCCGCTTGTCTTTTTGAATGAGGAAAGACGCTCTTGACTCCGTCCTCTTTCAGTCCATAATTGGTCTTAAGCGATCCGCCGTTTGCTAGGCACGGCCTCTGAGAGGGTTAGAATGTGGTGTGAGTGGCCGGGGGTAATTGTTATGGTAGCTGAAGGCAGCGGTTACATGACTCTGAGATAAAAGGGGGAGAATGCGAGAGGGAGGAAGGGAGGGAGAGGGAGAGTGAGTTGGCTGTTTGTTGCGGTGGCACATGACACTATTTGCTTTGTGGATGGATGCTCCTCGAAAAGAAGAGGAGAAGCAGACCCACAGAAAAGGAAAGCTGTTTGTTTCCCCTAGAGACTCTGTTCGTGTGTGTGTGTGTGTGTGTGTGTGTGTGTGGTGTGTGTGGCAAAGATGGCGTCCGTCGAGTACACAGAGAACCTGGCAGAAAGACGAGGGGGTGCGGGGAATGGAGATGGACAAGGACAAGATAAGCCAAGGGGATGGAGGCAGGCTGGCAAACAAACAAACACACGGAGACAGAAAGGCCCATAAGCCTGACAGACTTTTTCCCAGACAATCATTTCAAGATGTTTCAGTATCAACAGAGATGTGGGTCTTCACCATGACACAAACGTTATCCACCCAAACTGAAAAGTGGGAAAAGAGAATTGGTTTATTTCTTTCCTTCAATCGCTACAAAAGTGACACAATTGCTCCGCCTATGAACTCAAAGGTGTCCATTAGCTCTGACAATGATTGAATATAGGCTACTACTGTACTGGAATTAGATGTTTAAGAGATTAAACATCTCTTAACTCTACTAATCATTCCAGATTGACCTACATTGAATCAGATACATGTCCTTAAGGAGCATGTATGAACGGTATTCATACCATGCCTACCAGTATGACTGAGGACATTAGGGATTGAACCCAGTTCCTTTCAATTTGTACAGGATCCTTCTAGTCGCTACAATATCCTGCCCTTCCTGGTGAATACATACACCAATGCTTGAAATATGTGTTGATGTTTTCTCCACCACAAAACATGTGGTGTGCGTGTGTGGTGGCGTGCATGTGAAAGTGTGTGTGAGTATTTATGTGTGTGTGTGTGTGTGTGTGTGTGTGTGTGTGTGTGTGTGTGTGTGTTTGTGTGTGGTCACCGTCAGCCCCCAGCAGCTGTGTGAGTGTGTGTGTGTGTATGTGTGTGTATGTGTACGTGTGCGACTCCCTGCCCTGTCCTGCTGTGCCGCCTGATTAAAAATTCAGATGTGTGACACGATTTGTTTTCATCACACATCTCACCTCCTCCCTCTGAGGGGTCCCCCCCCCCCCCCCCCCACCCCCCGCCTCCCCCGTCTCCCACCTTGAGACCCTTAGAGACAGAGCTACACAACACAGCACATCAAGCACAGTTACAGGCAACATAATTACAGCACTATAGAGGGGCTTTGGTAGTTTGTTTTTGTACTGGGGGTGGTTAAAACAAAGGTCTGCTTTGGGGGTGGGGGGGTCGGGGGACCCCTAACTTACAACCTGCTGTTCACCACCGTGAGGGATCTCTTGGTGGTGCTATGTTCCACCATAGCTCTGTGGGTCGCTAATCCGCTCAGTGATGGCTCAGTCGGTGGAGCGTATAGTATTACCACTGCCAGGGTTAGGCGTTTTGATTTCCACTGGGGCCACCCATGCTAAGAGTGTATTGTACGACACTTTGGATAAAAGCAAATGGAATGGGATTTCCTTCCCCGCTATCTGTGCACACAATGGCGACAGGCCAGGGTAAGGGACGGCTGTGTGGGAACATGTCTGTCTCCATCCAAAAACTCAACTCACCTGGAATAGCTCCAAGAATGTTCCAGTGTGACAAATCCACATGATAACTGCTTACATGCTGCCCATCAGTCGACGTATATATATATATATATGTACTGCCTCGCGGGCTATATGTGCATGTTACTTAAGATGTCAAAGTTGAATGTCCTTGAGTGCGTTTTTTTAAAAGAATAAATGCATGACTAAGTTTTCAATTCAAATACGACCCAGAGAATAATTGATGCCCTGAACCATGCTCAGATTGCATTTATTCAGAGGCACTGGATGAATAACAATGACATACACTGGGTGAGAGGGCGGTATAAAGGCCACGGTGTTACATAAACACATACTATAGGCGTTGCCCGAGAATGTGAGAATGCTATGAATGCACAAACTCCATGCTTCTCATGGAAGGAATGTATTATGATGATTGGGAGCTGGAGTTCAATTAAAGCAACAGGGAGAACGGTTTCTGCAGTACATCCAGGATATTTCTTAGCACATTCTTTATTCGCTTCGATACTGTTCATACTTTTGAAGCAACTCCAGCCTTTTATAGACTTGATTGTTTGTTTTTTTACGCAGCTTTATGCAGAAAAACCCTAACCAGTATTTCTACCTCCCCCCACTCTCTCGCTCTTGCTCTCACTCTCACTCTCTCTCTCTCTCTCTCTCTCTCTCTCTCTCTCTCTCTCTCTCTCTCTCTCTCTCTCTCTTTCTCTCGATCCCTTTTGTTTTTCTCTGTTAAAAGCGAAGTCCCCCATGAAACGCCCCCTCCGGTCCTTGAGTGCTCAGCCGATGAAATGTGGGACCTTCGCCCAGTGGGAGAAACACTGGCTGTTGCACCTTGAGTGTGAATTACACAGTCGGACAGACAGAGCTGCTCCCGTGTGGCCCGTAAATCCCTCTCTGGCCCTCTGTTTGGGGAGCAGCATTCTCACCATCGCAGCTGCTAAGTTCACCTGTGGGCATGTAGCTTGACTTTGGCACGCAACAGAAACCCTGCGGACGAATGTCCCTTTGTTGCCTACGTTTATAACCTCCGGCGTAGCAGCGTATCACAAATGTTAACACACAAAGAAGAAGTAACGATGGTTATATATGAGAGAACGAGGATTAATATGCTACGGGCCATTCAAGTTGGCTTACGAGTGTTGACCTGATCTAAATGTGGTCAAATCCACGGGTTGTTGTTCAGTTTAGTTTGAGATTTAACGCGTAAAAACGAATCAACTCTGTTGCGGCTCCCAGGGGGGAGTAGTTAGTTTCCTCGCTTTCATTCCCTCTGTTGTGTCCAGCTCCTCGGCCCTTGCTCCATTTCCTTCCCCCTCACTTAATACGGCCAGCAGGCAGTTGGCAGCACGGGAACCAGCCAGAGCTGTTCCACAGCGTTAATAGGGGCAACAGTCATTGTTAGGCAGCCATAATCCCAGAGCAACCGTCAGCTTTTATGATAAGCACCATTTCTTCGCTTGTGTTTGCTTTCTGCCTCATCAAAATGGAGCCGCGTTCTACCTTACTACCGGCGAGTGCTGGAGTGCTTGTTCATTTTATGAGCAGTGGCACACTTCACAATGGGTTCTGATTTCTGGCTGTGTTACAATATAACAGGGATATTATTAACTTGATTAATGTGGTACCTTTTAGGAGCATTGTTTACTTGAGGGCCTCGACAGGCAGAGTATGCTAAAGTGCATTCAATTAAGCCGAGCATTCAAACGCTGAGGGGCCTTGGTGACAAAAGCCCCGCCACTGAGGTATGAACCGGGAACAGTGATTTAATTTCCGTGGCAGTGAACATGACTTTATTAATATCAAGTTCACAGTGAAAGGTCACCCCTCCAAAGGACCCAGGGCATTCTCTTTAAGACATTCGTGAAGACGTATTTCTTGGATTCAGGCCTTGGATCAATCGGTGGACGTTCTGTTCCATCCATCTAGTACTTAATACAGCAGGTAGGCTAAGTCACCAGATATCAGGGAAAGTGTTGCATGCGTTGCAATGAAAGGATACATTATTAGCAAGAATTTTATGAGTGCAGAATGAAAATAAACGTGGGCCTAAAATAGAACTTTGCAGAACGTGAAAAATACCAGCTGGGGACAGAACAGTAGTGGCTTATGAAGACACCGCATGTTCTTTCTCAAGTCAATATGCCAATGGTGGTATTAGAAGAAACAACTATCGAAATGGAATGGAATGGACTGCGCTAATCAGGTCGTTATTATTCGGAGGGCATTGCACTGGTGCAGGTCACAGGACATGGGTAAAATTGGAATGAATTAATTGTGATGAAATAAGGGTTTAAGGCTCGAGCTGTTAAACTGAAGTGTTAACTGAACAACATGAGTACTGTTCTGCTCAGTCCAAAAGGTTTCCAGAGCACTGAGAATGGTTTCACTGTGAGTAGTGGTTCTCATAATGGTTTTTTTAATACCCAATATAATGACAGCCAAAGTGTACGACTGAGCTCAACGGCAGATTATGCCGGACCCCTAAAGGTTTAAAGGTTGTCCGGGTAACATTCAACCCTTTCCTGAACTCTCTAAGCCTCCTTTAGTTAGATATTAGTTGTAAGTTAGTTGTAGTGCTTGAAAGCTTTATTGCAGCAGTAGATCAAATGGGTTGCAAAAAAACAATTAGATGTTAGATGTTTTTAAATACAGCAACTTTAGTGCAGATGATCACCAAGAAATAACCGCATTTCTACTGGTTTTCTGCCTGAAAGTAATGGACTTGTTTATTTGTTTTCCCTCCCCCCTGGGAAACCAAACCTGGTGACAGTTTGCTAAAAGCGAGACACATCCAATATAATCTGTGTCAATGCATTTTTTAATGTTCAACACTGCCATACCATTTTAGCTTCCCAGCACCTGTCAAAGCTTCGTATGGGAAACATGCTTCATCTCCAACACAAGCTCTTCTGAACTGAATCTACAACCGCAATCTTGGCCGTGTTAAAACATCAAAAACAATACAAATGACAACTTGGCCCCCCCTCTCGCTCTGTTTTAATGGCTTCACGTTTTTACAAGAGCTTCCTGCACAAAGAATATTTCAAATGGCTGCCATATTGTGGGTCGCCGGTGACGACGGGTCAGCCTGCCATGATGAAAACAGCTGAGCGGGTGCGGGGCCCCGGCCCCTGCTCAAACCCGGGGGGGCCGGGCCCCTGTGTGCGTCTTATGAGACACAAACGGGTCTTCTCTGCCTTGTGGGGACATTTTAATGGCTGCAAAAAAAAAACCCACATTCATCTGCTCCCTCATGTCACCTTCAAATAGACTCGGAGACGGAGCTAGGGATGGAAATACAGGCAACAGTAAAGGAAACGGGCTGCGCGTGCGTGTGTGTGTGTGCGTGTGTGTGTGTGTGTGTGTGTGTGTGTGTGTGTGTCTTTGTGTGTGTGTGAGTGCAGGCTTGTGTATAACTATGTGCATAATTCCTTCCCGTCTGTGTGTGTGCATGCACACCTTTTGATTGTGTACTGTCTCACTCTATATATAAATACAGTATGTATTTGTTTGCTTGCAGTCATGGCCTGTGAGTCTGAAAGTGCATCCGAATCCATCCCTGTGTGTGTGTGTGTGTGTGTGTGTGTGTGTGTGTGTGTGTGTGCGCGCGCGTGCATGTTTGGCCGTACTCGCATCTATACTTGGTACGCTTGGAATCGTGAGCGAACGACAGAGAAGGAGAAGGAGAAAACCGCAGCGGGGGCCTCGATAGATTTTCTTTTTCCCTCCCTGAGCCCCATCAACCCTGCCAGTCACAGCCGATCATTTCTTCTTCCTCCACATTCATCTTGGATACAGAGCACCAGGAGGAGAGGCAGGACATAAATAATGCACCTCCTACCCCTGTTGGAACACGGGCTGCGGAGGCCTTAACAATGTGCAGCGCCTGCCGCACGCTGGAGCGCGCCGCCGTGATGCATGGCTCCCCGCGTTCATCCAGCTTGTTTATGGTGCGGCTGTTACATGTACTGTACACACACAGGCTCACACGCGCGCGCACACACACATACACATACACACGCACACCTACACACACACACACACACACACACACATGGACATACACATACACACACATACATATACACATACAGATACACACACACAGACACATACACATACACATATACACAGACACAGACACATACACATACACATATACACAGACACAGACACATACACATACACATATACACAGACACAGACACATACACATACATATATACACAGACACATACACATACACATACACAGACACAGACACACAGGTGCGCATGGCTACCCTCTTGTACTGCCCGGGTCTCAGCGCTTGGTAAAAGGGGTCAAAGTGACTGTGGTAGCGTAGTGCTGGTCCAGCAGAGTGGGCCGTAGGGCTCTGTAAGGGTAATGTGGAGAGGCAGGTGCGGGGAATCAAGGAGGCCTTTTTAGCCCGAGTCGGAAATCCGGGTCAAGCCAGCGGGTCCAGCGGAATACATGACATGACCGCGTTTGTCTTTTTGTTTGTTTGCATTATAGTCAGTATCGACACCCTCACTTGAACTAGCCTCAGCCTTTGTGTGTGTGTGTGTGTGTGTGTGTGTGTGTGTGTGTTTAGGATTTGATTTGTAAAGAAACGTGTCCATGTAGAGGTTAAGCTATACCGTGAGTGGTAGAGGAAGTAAGGAATTCCTGTGTGTGCGTGCGGTGTACGTTCCCTACACACAAAGCCGACAGGCTATTGGCCTAATACAGCGGCTCCTGGGCTTGGTCTGATGCGGTTTGGACAACAATGGCTGTCTGCGCCAATCTGTCGTTTTCCAGGGAGCCGGAGAAGAATGCCGTCGCTCCGGCTTGTGTCTGTCAGGAAGCCCGGCGATAATGCAACAAAATAAAGAGCGTGGAAATTCACCAGCCGTGTGAATGCAATTACAGAGCGGCGTCCTTGTCCACTGTTTGCCTCTTTTCCGACGGAACTGGAGCTGCGAGCGGTGGCTGGCAGACAGCGTGGCGTTGCAGAGAGTGTTTGTGTTTACCCTGGCAGACAGCTCTCCGCTGGAGGCACAGGCAGACTCTGAGCGACTACAACGGTGCGCTCGCACCGGTCTCCATTCATCTTCATCAGCCATTGAACCAAGTTAATGAGACGCGAAGAAGACAGCCACGCTCGTTAATGGAATTAAAGGGAGGGAACGCCGGACGGACAAATTCACATTTAATATCTTCCACGAGGGTGCCTGGCAGAATGCGAGGCAACCGGCGACGGTTGTGTCGATCGCGCTGTAGGGAACTGCAGATTGAATTCACTTTATCAACGTACGGAAAATCGGAAAAGCCGGACAACATGTAAAGACACAATAAGCCTCATGGCTTAGTGGCATTCAGAGCCACTAAGCTCAAGTATTTTCTAGCAAAAGAGTTAATGAGTGCTGGTCAATGCGGGCCACTGTGGGAGGCATGTGATATAATTGGCTTGTGCAAAAGTGACACAACGTGTTAGCCATTCCTTGCCGCCAAGTCCTTTTGCGAGCTTTAGTTTAAGAGTGGGAAGTGTGGTGTGATGACGTTTAATTGGTCGACTCTGGCGCTGTTTCAACCAGACATATCAAAGCGCGGTTCCCCACCCGTTCACATGCAGTCGGCAGCATTCTAACCGCCCACTGGCCAACGTGCTGTGTCACTTTTGCACGATAGAACTAAACCGTATCGCTCCCGACACTTTCCCTACACCAACCCGTGTTCATTTACCCTGCTACTTCCATCAAAAGGCCCACTTTCCGATAGCGCCAGTGTCAGTGTGCACTCGAAAACACAACACAACACCCTTCTGCAGTCACTGCTCAGAGGATGAAGTCCCATCTTTCTGGGTTCAAGTTGTTTGTCGTCTTGTTGCTGTTGTTGAGCGCGCACCGGCTGGATGCAAAGTGCTCTTGTTTCCAAGACAAACACAGGTAATGAGCGCCGTCCCGCCGTAAG
Organism: Micromesistius poutassou; assembly: GCF_964030765.1. NCBI lineage: Eukaryota > Metazoa > Chordata > Actinopteri > Gadiformes > Gadidae > Micromesistius > Micromesistius poutassou. Next base: position 13,797,168 of record NC_140280.1, read on the forward strand.
CAGGGGCTGCCTGTCTGTGTCGCCGCTGACACCCACTCTCTTTTCGATCGCAAGCCGCGCTTCCGCTGCGTTCAGATTGGTTCATCAGCGGGGATGTGTGCTGGTTAATTCAGCCTTAAGACATTCATCACGCTGCGGCTGCAGCGCCGGGGACATTATCACAGATGAAACAGCTGGCGAGGACATCTCTCTCTCTCTCTCTCTCCTTTTCTCTCTCGCTCTCCCTCCCCCATGCTCTCTCTGATTTATTTTCCAGTTCCCTTCCTCGCCCAAGTAAAAATCTGTGATGCATTGTTCGTCTTGCCGCCTCAATGATTGATTCCTCCCTCTGTTAGGTTTTCTATTTGTCCGTCAGCCAGACGCGACGTTCCTGCTCTTCGATACACACATTTGTGTGTGTCTCTCTCTCTCTCTCTCTCTCTCTCTCTCTCTCTCTCTCTCTCTCTCTCTCTCTCTCTCTCTCTCTCTCTCTCTCTTCTTCTAGCTCTAGGTCACTCTCTCTTTCTCTCACATGGGGCTATTTGACTTGGGGCAGGAAGTGGGCTTTTTGAAAGTACAATGTCAGGAAGCATCAAATTCTTAGGAACCTGGGAATAATTGTCCGTAAGACTTTCCTCTGCAGGATCATTTCTAGATGCTAATGCTAATGTAGCTGCATGGAGATAAATGACTAAAGTGTAAAAGGCCTCCATCTTTTGCAATGCTTGGTGTCAAAACAACACAGATTTTAGCAAATATTTGCTTAAAAAAAATATGAAAAATTGAAATCTCTAAGAAATCTCTATTTGCTATTTTTTTATGATTAAATACCAGTCCCAATGTCACACCTTTCCTCCAAAGTCTAAACACCACATTTACCTGAGGGCAGTTCAGTGCAGCCCACTCATTTGCCGGTCTCCAAAAACCTCTTCAACACTCAATGGGAGCTGACAGGCAGTTCTCACACCGGGAGAAGCACTCTTAAATTGCTAATGACTATGACTCCTGCACTTTGACTGGAGTGTATTCAGCTCAGATCTGATTAGGGATGAGGAACCTGTACTCCATTAAAGTAACCAGGGCCATTTTATAGAGGTAACCTGTTTTGTGCTTAGAAAACAGGCTATAGGGCTTGTACATCAGAATGCATCATGGGCTATCTTTGTTGGCAATAATCCTAATATACCTCTTGAAAAGACTCAAGAGAATTGCAGTACTGTAAAACCCTGAGTTAAGGTAAATTTACTGTAACCATATACTGTGAGATGGAAACTCCCTCTCCCCTCTCTCCTTCCTCCTCTCTTCTTCCTCTTCACCCTATCTCTGCCTCCTAGGGTCCATGGCATCCTGGACTGTTCCCCAGCCCCCGAGGTGCTTTTCAAGATTTCAAAGAGCTGTGTGTGTCTTTTCGTCAGGGCAATTTTTTGTGTGTGCGTGGGTTCAAACATTGGAAATGTCGGCCCCTTAGTCATGTTATTTCGCCAGAATGCAGCACTGCACTATGGGTGTCTGAATGTTTACGATGTGAGTGCATTGGTTGGCGGGACCCCAACTGATCCATAACAATAACATGTATGGGTTGAAATCTTTTTTTTTTTACTTTATGAATCGCTGATTCACTTGCATTTTTTTGGAATTAATAAGTGTCTTTTTCTATTTTCAACCTTCCAAAATGGATCTCCTCTGTCCTTACAAAAATGCATCTCATGATTGATCGGTAACTGCACTCCAAACTTTAAATCGAATCACACCGAATTCTCGAACACTAAAAGTACCGTTGTTGTATCTTATCGCAGCCCAGGTATCAAGATGCGTATCAAACTGTGCTTCAAAGGAGAGACGCACGTCCCTATGAGTGAAGCTAGGACCTAAGACTAGGCCGTGTGTGCTTGTATTAACATGCGTGTGCTTTGTGTACGTATCAGGGCAAGTGCGTGTGAGGGTGTGCATCTGTTGTGTAGCCACCTACCAGCGTGCGTCCTGTTTGCGAGGACACAGAGCAAACGAGGACTGTGATTTGTCCTTACACGTCCTACTCTGGAAAGAAAAACAAGCAAAGGCTGGCAGGGACTCGACTTCCAACTCCTCCTGTGCGTGTACTGGGCCTCCTGCGTCACATTGAGTTCCCTCTGTTCTCCCACAGTGCTGTCATGTACATCCATCTACACACCAGGCTGGCTCTGTGCTGTGTCTGCACTCTGCAGCAATGCCGCGCCCCCCCCCCCCCCCCCCCCCCCCCCCTTCTCCCAGGAGCTTCTGGTGTGTGTGTGTGTGTGTGGGTAGGTGTTTTGGTATTGTGTGGGCCGTGTCTGTGTTTGTCTGTTTTAGTGGATTGTTGTGTTCAGTTATTCAGCCATGTCTGCCAGATTAGTATCATCATGAATTTAGAACAATACATATGAGAAAGAATTACGTAATGCTACACACCATGGTTTATTGGAATGGCAACAATCAATTCTATATTGTGATGAAATGATATGCAGATAAATAGATACAATCTTGCTAAAGGCAAAATAAAAGACACGCACACATGTTTACCCAAAGTGGCATTAAAACGAAATCCAATACCTGAGACTGAACGACGGCAAACACAACACTGGATTACATTTAAAATCCCTCGGGATGACACGGACAAAGGAGGCGTTTGGTTGCCTGCGCTTTCTTTCTGTATTTTCAATTATATGAATCAGTGGAGAGGAAGACCTTGAATTAAACACTTGAAACACTTGATGAATCCTAAGCCAGCGTCCCGTGAAGGTTGAAGGTGACCAAAACCTCAGACTAATCCACCGCAAAAGTGGTTGCCAGCTTTACCCCACGGAGGTAAGCCGGGGAGCCCGGCATTAGATATGAAACCCTGTTTCAACAGGGTTACATCATATATCCAATATATAAACCAATATCAAATTATACATTTAGCCCTGGTAGAAGCATGGTTCTCTCCCGGAAAAACATGTTTGTTACGTCATAATCCTCTCAATTAATGATAAATGTGAAAGTTTCGTTGTTAAAAGAAATCCTATTTTTGCCAGCGGTCACGGTACTTGGTAGTCCGTACACTGCAACCTCATGTAGGCAGGCGCACTCGGTAGGAGACTCTCAGGTCGCTTCATGAAAGGTGTTTGGCTTGAAAGACGCTCGAGACTCACTGGCTGAAAATAGCTGAAGGCCCCATCAAGGAAGCAACAAAGCAATAAGGTAGTGGAAGGAAAAACAACAACCAAGAGCAGCGGTCTTTTTAATCTATTCTGGAAGATTGCGCAAAAGAAATAGAATCTGCTGTACATGAAATGATGCTCTTTCTAGTGTGTGAAGGATGTAGGACACCTGCTGTGGTGCCAGGTTTTACTGGTTACAGTCCAGTCACGAGACACTTGGATGTGTTAATGTATTTCTAACATAAGGCCTCGTGATCAAAGCTGTCTTAATGTGTGGTACGTTACAACTATGTTGAATTAGCTACTGATTTATCATGTGCGAACAAGGACTCCCTGTTTGCTTCCAAGCGTTTGATTTGTTGTATTTTGTGTCATTGGCGTGTAAAACACCCTTCACGAAACACACCCTCATTTGAATAGTTATTCATCATGGACACAGTTTATTGCTATCTCAAAGGCCTTTATGGGACCACATTCAGGAGAATCAGTCCTCCCTAACCTATACCTGCTAATGGGATTTAGAAGAAGTGCCATTAAGCCCTGTGGGACAGAGAAGAAAGCATCGAGAAGAATAATAGGGATCCTCTTCTGGCAATGGCTAAGAGCGCAATCAATAAATGCTGGATGAGCCACCATTGTATCATAGCGCATTAACAATGAGTTTAGTGAGCCTTTCTGGCCTTGCCTCTCTGGGTTCGTGTAGCTATTTGTTCCACGTTGTCTTCTGCCGCGGTCTGAATCTTGTCTCCCTGTCGTCCCCTTGTTTCTTTAAGAGTATGTCTTATTTCTCTTTCCCCTTTTTTTGAATCTCACTGGGTCCTCCAAGCAGCAAACGTTCCCTGAAGCAATAGTACGGCTGCTACTGTAATGTTCTCCCTTAATTCCCTGCTCCTCCAACGCAGCCCCTTTTTCCATCTCCTTTAATCTCTTTTTTCTCTGTCTACTTCACAACCACACAATCACTCGCCGCTGACTGCTGCCGCACCAGGCACTCTATCTGTGTCTTATCTATCTGAAGGGGGGGTGGAGGTGGGGGGGGTGCGGCGGCGGCGGTGGTGGTGGTGGCGCTAGCTGACAGTTGGCCTAGATTTCAGCGAGACGGGGCGTCAACAGTTCTCCCAGCCACCGCGCCGCCGCTGACGGCTGATGTATGGCTGGGAGAGAGCAGCCCTGACAAGCCATTAGTCCTGCTCACACACAAAGAGCCAAGTTCATCAGCAGCACAACACTGCTGTGTGTGGATGATGGGGTGGTTGGGTGGGGGTGGGGGCGGTGGGGCGGGGGGGGGGGATGGGGGTCTGTAACTGTAGATGCCAGGAGTGGGGGGGGGGGGGGTTGGTGGGCGGGGCCGCGGGGGGGTTATTATCTTGGCTCTGCAACGTGGCCTATCCCCTTCCCTGCCCTGTGCTGTCAGGTGTGATGGCCTGGGGATGGGGGGGGGTGGGGGTGGGGGTGGGGGGGTCGAGGGGATGGAACAGGTGTAGGGATGGGTGGGCTTGTCAATGCTGTCATACAGCACTAGCGCTCTGCAGCGATTCCTTCGCTAGAACGCCTCCACCACCACCTTTATTTGTCATGACATGAAACTGACCATTGTGAACTCACACTAGATTCAGACGATTGAGTAAAATAAACAGAGCAAGACATTTATTTGCAAAGATTTTAAGGTTTGTGGTAAAAAGTAAGTAATTGACTGTGCCTAGATTTGATCACGTCCTACCTTCATCTTCAGACTAGCCTTCCTGTGAAAGCTACCCTGGCAAGTGTAGTTCAACAGTTTTTCCGCTGTAGTTCATTAATACAAATACTCACCTCCATTGACGATGGTGTAATAGTAATCTTCTGTCGGTCTGTGGGCATTGATGTTCATCAGGCCATTGATCAAGGTAGGGATTTAAGAAGAATAAGAAAATAATTTGATATGAAAAACAATAAACTCAATAAGCAACTTATTTTCTAAAAATTTCATTTCCGGATTGGGGTAGGTTATGAAACAGTAGCCTATTACTCCAGACAGTAAGGCTATAGTTTGGCAAATACCAGTACCTAAATGATGACCTATGATGCCTGTTCCTCCGTGCCTGCATCTGGTCAGCAAACATTGAGTTAAATGCTAAGCTAACATATAAAAAAGTTAAACTCTTGTTACTTCTTGTCGTCCGCGGTAAATGTTGCCTCGGTCAACTAAACTGTGAAGCGGTGATGATTTGAGAACGGTGGTGTGGGAATTATATTCAGAGTTAGAGTTAAAGCGGAGAGTCTTAGTGGCGATGGGAATGATTAATGCAACATTTACCTAAAGTGCTGCAATAAAGGGGCATTCGTGGCGATGCGGTGATTTGCAACTAAAAAAACATTGAAGGAGGAGGGAAAAGTGTGTGTGTGTGTGTGTGTGTGTGTGTGTGTGTGTGTGTGTGTGTGTGTGTGTGTGTGTGTGTGTGTGTGTGTGTGTGTGTGTGTGTGTGTGTGTGTGTGTGTGTGTGGCGGGGTGGCGGGGTGGGTGGATGGCGGCCCCCCCCCTCCAACCCTAGTTCTGGCGCCTCTGGGTGGAAGTTGTTGATGTGCAGCTTCTTATCGTTTCCCAGAGACGCTGCTTCCCAGCAGAGGAGAGCCGTCGGGCGGCCCCACAGGATATTTGCCGTAAAGTCATAAAACTCTGTATTTCCGGCCTGCGTATCGCGGCCTCGCCGTGTGCAGTATTTTCTTTTTTTTTTTATGATTTTCTTTTACTAGCGGTTCTTACGAGCCGTAAAAGCTGCCATTTCCTCGGCGCTGTTCAGCTCCCTCTTATTCCCGAGAGCACACTCCCATGAACATTAGTACTTGGAGCTAAATCAGGCAGCCAGCCATGCACACTGCGGCCGCACCCACCGCCGCTCTCAGCCGGCGCACAGAGGCTGCTAAGCCAGCCCTGCAGTGCATGTTGTATCCACACACAGAGACTCGGACGCAAGCGCACAGACGTGCACGCATACGCACACCGCACACACACACACACACACATGCGCACACGCATACATGCACCTGCGATGGTACTCTTGTGGTTTTTAAAGGACAAGAGGATCAAGACAATATTGGGTGACATCCTGATGTGTTCAAAATATGAAACAATTGGACAGAAATCTCTCTCTCTCTCTCTCTCTCTCTCTCTCTTTCTTGGTCTAATCTATCTGCCAGTCATGCAGAGATTATGTTCCCCTTGGAGGAAAACATGAAGCTGTGGATGAGAATTTCAAACGGTTTTTGGGGAACATGGTTTTCCAAGACATTCGTTCCGTTCAGACTGCGTTCCCCCTCCACCAGCACCTAATGGATCAATCAGCGGTCCATTTGCTCTTTAGTGCAAGGATGATGGCACTGCTTTGCATGATGTGCACATCTGGAAGAAAATTAAGCAAATGTGTGTGTGTGTGTGTTTGTTTTGTGGTTTGGTTCTGCTTCGGGAGTGACTTGGTGACACACAAATGGTGTAATAAAATGTTAGATAAATACACAAAGTGTGGTAGAGTCTGGGTGGTTTGATGTTTGAGAGAAAAAAATCAATGCCTTTGGTTATGGCTGTGACGCTGTAAGTTATATTAAGCCTCTTAAAACTAAATGGTCTCTGTGAAGGGAAGCGTCATTTAAAGCATCGACCGGAACAAGTTCCATCTCTCTCGCTCTCTCCCTACTTCACTCTCGTTCTCGTTCTCTCTATAAAAGAGTAGGCTGAGTCATCGATTTGTCTGACTCATTTCTAGGCAGTGTGGACTATGTGCCATGCAACAAAAAAACAAAGGCAGTATTTTTAACCTGTGTGTGTGGCACTGCGGGAAGTCATTGAATGCCTTAAAATACCTTTCTGCACAAACTTTTTGCTTATTGTTCATTTTAAGCATTCCTATGGAGGCTTGACGCCGGGCTCGTTTTCCTGGCTGCTGCTCATCTCAGTGTGTGTGCTAGCAGCATTCGGCGAGGACACGCTGGCTGGTAATTATTATTTAAGCAAGAAGAGGAGGCATTATATAAAGTGACTGCTGTACTTTACACACAGACAACCAACCAAAGAATAGGAACCATTCAAGTGCAGAGGTTTAGTGATGCTTAGTGTTTATCATGTTGGGATATTTCTTTATTTAAAGTATTCCTGTGCCTTGGAGCAATTTCAGTGGAGTTTATTTTACCGTACGTTCGAAGACAGGCAGTCAGTGTAGTGGTGAGGGTCTTGGGCATAATGCTAAAGGTACTGGGCTTGTTCCCCATGTCCCATGTCCAAGGCCTACAGTCTACCCATAGCCAGGACGCCTCACCCCAAACCGCCTCCTTTATGACCTTTATTTATCCTTTATTTTTCTCAATTCACTGTCATTTGCTTTTGCTGTGTATTAAAGCATCTGCTTACAAACTAATCAGTCAAGCATGGCGCTTTCCTGTCTATATGAGAACTTGATCCTTGATGATAATCGTAAGAAACCCTGTAGCTTGAGTCCCTCAAACAGAGGTGCAGACAGACAGACGGCCTCTCGCCTTTCACTGAAAACACTACAGCACTGCTTCCTATCGGAGCGAGCACTTCAGATGTCATTGCGGCAGAAGAAAGGGGACGTTTTGGGGGGGGAGAAAATACCCGTGACGCGCCAATCTGCCTGTCGATACCCCGCGCGCGCTACGTGCTTCTGCGACCTGTAATAATTGCGTTGTGTCAGAATTAGATGCCGCGGTACAGAGAGTGTTATCCCCAGGGAGCGGGAGACAATGGCTGCCAGCGATCATAATTAGACAGATTGTTAACCCACATTAGGATGTGCTTACCTAAGCAGCGCCCGGATGATTCATTTGTGTTGACATACCCTGTTGTGCCTTGAGTGTGCTTCTGTGCGTGCATGAGTGTGTGTCTGACATTTTTAATTCATGGGCGAATTTTTTCTGGTAAGAAACAAGGGTGTTTTTTTTTTTTGTTTCTTCCCCGGGGGACCAGAACGTAGTCCATATTTGTCATTTTACACATTGCTTGGTTTGGGAGTTTATGGAAACAGACCGGATACAATTAGGAGAAAAATGATCAATGTTTCAGACAGACTGGTCTCATGCTCTTCTCTTTGGTGTGATTGTAGATTATAACTTGGGTCTCGTCGTGTGAAAACTAGGCTAATATTAACACAAAGTTCAGGCTAATTGGGCTAATATGTCATTTCAAACGGTTTTGTCACATCCTTGAGAGTGTTGTAGTCGCAGTGGCCAATGCCTTGCTTTGGTTCCAAAGCTTTTCGCGTTCTGGCTAGCAGTCTGATGGTTATCCTGACCCAATAGGCATATTCCCAGAACAGAGACATTAAAAAATCATTCCTTATTTGTTTTGAATTAAAAAGAAAAAGCCCTCAGTGCTGAGCACTCAATCTCTATTTTCAGTAATTTTACACAAGGAAAGCAATACACACAGCTAATGTCCAATAATTATTTTCTTTCCAAGTCGTCAATATAAAACCCAGCCGAGCGAAAACGATGACTATCCTAATTGGCTGCTATCATTTACTGTTCACAGTGTGCAGGGAGGACGTCCTTGCGTTTAAGGAAATTAATAATTTCAGATGTACATCGAGTTCAGTGCTCTTCGGAGGGCGCTCATCCACACAGTATTCCTCCCCGATCTCTTTAATTATATATATTTAGTGATTAGTTCTTTTTTATTATTTGAACCATAGAGAGCTAGCCCCTTAACCTCTGAAGTGCTAACTTTTGAAGCTCATGAATCTCTGTATTTTATTATTGTATTTATCTAGCCATCTGTAAGCGCTTTGCGTGCCACATCGTGCAACAACCCCTAACCCTAACGGTCCTTTTAGATCATAACGGTTGAACTAAAGAATCCAAAGAAACAAAACAAAACGTTTTTGCTTTCCTCTAAAGGGCAAAGGAATAAAAACCTTACTCATCAAGGAAGAGACCTTGAGAAGGATCGCAGAAAGAGGGATCAATCGTGCCAGAGAATGTTTAATAATTCATCATTTGTGTTGCGCTAGATGGGTTTAATTGGCACACTCAAGTTGTCCTGGAGGGGGAGGGTTAAGTAACTTAGGTTTAAAACTTAACCATTAAAAATGTTTTTAATTGGGGGAGGGGGGAGTGTTGGGTAGTCATTCAATCTCATGATGCTGCATTATAAGATGTTTGTACTCTTAATAAAGGGGCTGTATTGTTGCTGGAGGATAGGGCTCGTACTGCGGGGTGAGTGTAGGAGCATTGAAATGTTGGTTAGTAGTGATTTATCATTAAGGGTTTCAATGTTGTGTTTGGAGCTGGCTCATGCAAGGCATGGCAAAGTAAAGGTTTAATAAGCCTAGGTTACGGTGTATTTCCGTTGATTTATAATTGTACAATATAAGAGCTCTCTTGAGTCCTCTCAAAATAGCAGCACGGCACCAACAAAAAATCACATGTTGCATTTTGAAGCCCATTTAATGATACATCACTTTATCCAAGACCAGTAAACTCATTGAACTTTGCGGCTGTTTCTAAGTTAGTGGTTGGTGTGACATTTGGTATTTTTAAATGCTATATTTATTAATATATTTATCTATTATATTGTTTTGCCACAGTTAAGGTTGCATAACAACTGCCGTGTTTATTCATTTTGTCTGCCTATTGTATACGATTATGTGAGCAAGCATGCTCATCCCAGCTTCACATGCACAGCCTACCGTGCACACACCCTTTGATGCTCAGGTCATTCTCTATAGGACACCCTCACCTTTCCACTGTTGAATCGTAGTTTTAGTTGAAGCAAAGGTAACAGCTTCAATCTCTGAAATGGTGTGAATAAAATCTGCATCATTAATGTTTTTTTGGGGGGGGGGGATTTAACAACTTAATTGTGTTTACATTGTGCCCAATTTTAATTAGTTATTTACTATATTCTTTCCCGTTGGTTTAGACTTTTAACAAGGTGTTTATTAGAGGTAGAGCGAAGCTACCTAATTAATTACCACAGATGGTCTCAAAACTCAATTATCATTGTTAATTAAATTTTTTAATAGAAAGTCTTTTTTTATATTACAAAGCCACTTTTAAAGGTGAAGAATTGCTTTTCTTCCATCATCTCACAGCTGGTATTAAACCCATTTCATGCATAATAAGAAAATACTAAGTGGAAGTGTGAGGGTTTTCACGAGATTTATACATTCGGGCAAGAGGGAATTCAAAACGCTGTTCTTATGTGCGTGTGTGTGTGTGTGTGTGTGTATGTAATGAGCACTCGTGTCTGTGTATGTGTGGGTGTCTGTGTGAGCAGGCAGCATCTCCTCTCATTCAGTTGTCACTCCAATGTCTTATCTGGCCTCACTCTACTCCATTTTGTGAAGTGAGTTCTATTTTCCCCCTCATGGGTTTCTGTAAGCATTGAACTCATCCAGTTTACAGTGGGGATCCGGAGAGAGAGAGAGAGAGAGAGAGAGGGAGGGAGCGAGAGACTCTGCATTTAACATATGTCATTACCGAGCCTTGGCTAGTTCAGTCAGAGCCCTCTGCAGTGTCAGCTCAGCACTGCAGTGGAAGCTTAGATTAAAAAGCAGGACGAAAGCATAGCGGCTGCAAATGTGTGCCTCTCTGCCCCTCCCCCCCCCCCCCCCGCCCCCTCCCCCTCCCCCTCCCGTCCCCGTCCCCCCACCTTCCGTTCCGTAGTTTAGGAAGATGCAAAGCTTGTGCAGACGGTTGTAGGTGGAGCTCTCTCTAAGTGCTGTGTATTTAAAGAACCTGACTGGAGTCACTGCCATCGCTCCACTCTTAACTTGCCTCCACCTCTCCTCAGTCCATAGAGAACTGCCTTCTGGATGTGCATGTGGATGAAGGTAGAGAGGGAATTTATATTCCCTGCTGGTACAAGCACCACTAAGGTCATCTGGGTTCCAGAGTCCTGCTATGTGACAGCTGAACCTCCTGGGGAAACGACAAAGAGCCTGGGCTGGAAACCAGAAACTGCAGCGGGCGGAGATGGACCTAGTTAACTGATACGTTACGGAGATCTCTACCCAAGAGGAGCTAATTGGTGCGAGCGGATGCAGCTTTCAGAAGGGGATTTTAATAAGTGTATTTCGACAATGGCTAGTCTAGACGATTTTAAACCTTTACAGAGACTTTTCAGAGTTGAATACTGCAAAGTGAAGCGCCATCAGACTATAAGTATTCATATAAAACCTGATTTGTTATTATAGGAGTAGATAGGACGAGAATGAGTCAATACCATCACATATCCGCATGTGTGTATTCATAGCTACAGTGATATGGAAGTTCCCCGGTGATCCGTGGAGGGAAATTATGTTGTTACAGCAGGCAGATGTCAAACAGGCAGCAGAGCTTTAATAAAACAACTCCATCTGTAAGAAGGTATGGGGATTGCAACGCTTCCCGGCATCCACCCAGACATTTCATATTGATTGGCGCGTCTTTCGATTTGTCCCGCATGCCGCAGAGCCGTGATTCGCCACCCGGATGTATCGTGTTAATGATAGAGAGAGGGAGGGGGAGGGGGGGAGGGAGGGAGAGAGGGAGGGGAGAGAGAGAGACGCAGAGAGAGAGAGAGAGAGAGGGGCCGGAAATCAGGGATAAACACTGTTTTGTCATCAATCAGAGCTGCCCTCACGCTCATTTGCTCCATTGCTATCTAATTAACCCTCGTTGACCCGACTATGAATTTGCACCGCCATTCACTTTGACTGGCAGGCAGCGCCCAAGCCACCTATTATGGAGCTATTCTCTTTCTTCTGCGTTGCTTGCCTATTTTCTGCTGCAATTTTGCTACGCCTCCCCAGTGAGTTCAAAATTACAGTAATCCAAACACACTTTGTGAAGGGGGATAATGGACCTTTACTTTGAAAGAGGGGTTTGTGCCATTCCTAGCGTGTTCCTCCTTCTTTTGTCGATGCTCAAACAGCGAGAGAGGGCGAGAGCGAACAAAAAAAAAAACAACCCAATCCCATCCCCGGCTCTTCGCTGAATAATTCGGTCAGCGGCGTAATGGGCCGGAAAGATCGCCCGAACTTCACTGCGACGCAGAGTGCAGGTTGTGCAAACACACTTAAATGTTACGAGTCCCGGCGCGGCGCACACTATACTGCTGTTAAAACAACAGCACCGGGCAAGATGATCACACCGAGTTCAAACAACACAAAACTCTCACCTTCCTGCCTCCACGCCGGGCTCACACCTCGCCCAGCGCTAAGACGCTGACCCTCGCACCGATTCTCAGCGTGTGCACGAGCACGCCCCATTTCTCTCACAAAGGTCTGGGCGGGAGTCCATTGCAATTGAGAGGCGCTTCATCTATATACACACACACACACACACACACACACACACACACACACACACACACACACACACATACATACACACACCTGCTATGCAGCGGTGTGTGTGTGTGTGGAGGGGTGGATTTATGACCCACAGTACAACCCATTGATAATGTTTACTGTTGAGCGTGACCTCCACATCACCGGGGTGATTGAAGCAATGCAGGGATGAGGTCATGTCTTTGGGTGTGTGTGTGTGTGTGTGTGTGTGTGTGTGTGTTAAATTCCTGGCTGGTTTTATCTCTTTGTGTTTGAACGCTTCATATCTAGAACTTTGTGCTGTAGGTGTGATCAATGCATCACAGAAAGGTTGTGTTAAGTGCACTTTGCAAAGTGTTTGTGTGTGTGTGTGTGTGTGTGTGTGTGTGTGTGTGTGTGTGTGCGTGTGTGTGTGTGGAGGGGGAGGTTGGGTCAAAGGTCAACTGGTTACTTAACATTATATCCCAGCAGTTGCTGAAATAAAGAAATCGCAACAAAACTCAAAGAATACATCACAAGGCAATTGACTGTTTTGATAAACATTTAAACCTTAAATATTCCAAAAAAAAAAATAGCAAGCAAAAATGTTTTTAATAACTCCCTTCTAAAGCAATCAGGCATAATATCAGACTTCTTTCATCCCCAGTCACTTATTTTAATTGCCTTATTATTTTTGTTATCCCCAAATGAGCTTTAATTGGTTTAGCTGTTACTATGTGTTCCAGCCACACAGCACACAGAAAAGTGCCTCACAGAATCTTACCCATTTGTGTTGTAATTGAAAAAGAGGCAATTATTCTACATTTGGCGCTGCATCAGCGACGTTATGGCCACATTGGTGGTACCTGGTGATTTCGAATGTGTTTAGCATTAGTCACTAATTAGAAGAGCTTTGTCTCATGAAATCTGCCAGTGTGGTTTGCTTCGTTGAGATTGTTTGCGGGTTTAGTAGAATCCCCTGTAATAGTGCAGTGTTGGTGCAGGAGGATGTGTGCAGTTACGATTACACACACACACACACACACACACACACATAAATATATATATACACAAAAACATACACATATACACATACACACTCGCACCAAGCACATATATATATGCATACATATACACACATACACACACACACACACACACACACACACACACACACACACATAAATACATATATACATACACACTCACACACACACACACAAACACACACACACACACACACACACAATCATACATATATACATACACACTCACACACATACACACATACACACCCATATGTACTTAAAAAGGCTTGGAAGCTTTTTTACTCTCTTTATAATTTTAACCCAGTAAAAATAAAGACAAAAATACTGAATGCTGCTTATTGGTTGTGTTGTTTGGAATAGATTGTTGTATTCATTTGTTTTACAGATGCCTCGGCTTGTGTTCAATTAGAAATACACTTTTTAAACATGAGTCATCGTTTTAATTGTGCTACAACCCCATGGATACAGGGTTCATAAAAATGGATCAAGTAAAAGTACTGGGAATCATAATCATTATCATCATCATCATCATCATCGTCATGGTGAGCCTCTGAGACTAAAATGTTTGCTCACCCTGACCCCTGCACCCCCCCCCTCCCCTCCCCGCATTGCTTCCCAACTCTGTCTGTGATTTGGAGACATGTCGATTGTGAGTCTTTCCACTGCGTTTCCAATGACTACTGTAGGGGAGAGGCATGTGGGCCGCCCGCCTGCTCTGCTGCAGCAGCGTCTGCTGCCTATGAATAGATCGGAAGTCTTTCTGCTCACATAGTCTATACGTAGGCAGGAAAAACACCCTAAAACCTTTGCACACCGCCCCCGGGTCGATTGAACTGCGTGTTAGCATAAGACAAAGTTTCGCTGTGGTTTTCCCTGTGTAATTACAATAAAGGAAAGCCATAGCTGGGTATTTCTGCTTTTGTTACGAAGGTAGGTGTAATCGACCCTGAGGTGTTTCGCTCTGGCTTTGTTTTCTGGCAGTTAAATGCGTTTGTTACAGTAAATACACCGGGAATACAATTATCTGTCTATTCAACAGATGGGCTTTTTAGCCTTTCTTAATGTCTGAATTTGCTATTTATTTAACAGTTTCTGGCTCCAGCCATCTTGGCCGTGCCTTGATCGTGTCTGACTTCTTGAATTAAATATGCAGCACACTGAAGCCTGATACCTGAGTGTGATATCCAAGAATCACTCATACGCACCGGAAACATCCTAGTCGTGAGCGCACTAGTTGACAGAGAAAAACACACAATGCTCTGTGAGGATCTATCCTGCGATCCAACACAAGAACACATTTGTTGTTGTTGTCGTTCATGTTTATGTCGTACACTATCCATCAATCCTGGGCAGCCCCCACTCTGAGCAGGGGGGGGGAAAGGGAGTCATTCCCGCTCCCCTGCTGTCTCTCCTTGGACCATTTCAACCTCCCCCAATCCAGCCAATCAAAGAATTGCCCCTGTTCCATGTCAGCCAATGATTTCGCTGCTTAACCGCACTTGTTCTCCCGCCTGCTTCGCTCTCGCTGCGTGTCATTGGATCCTCTTTGTCCAATGCGACCTGCCTCTCCACCGGTAGCCCCCAGCCCCTACCTATCACTCCGAAGGGGGGGGGGGGGGGGGGGGGATAGATATCCCATACCACCTCTGAAACCCCCACCTCCCCCACCACCACCACCACCACCCCTATCTCTGTGTACCTCACACACCCTGCGTACGCTTCCACATGTCCCGTCGCCGGAACACTTGGGGGTTCGGGGGATGAAGCGCTGCTTCTCATTCAAACTAGTCCCCCAACTGTGTCCAGTTGCTAGGCAACCCCGGCAACACTCCGCTACAAATCGTGCCGTCGCCGCGCACGCCTCCCCGACAGAGGTGTCGGCGACGCTGCGGCCAGCCGCGTGCATATGGCGGACAAATGGAGTGTTGTGCACGCATGTGTGTGTGCGTGCGTGCGTGCGTGCGTGTGTGTGTGTGTGTGGGAGGGGGCGGGGGAGAGGGGTGTAGCAACATTACCGGCCACTGGTTTAAACCCAGGGCTTAGTCCTCGCCGCGCCGCTTGAGCAAATGTTATTATTCAACCAAGGAGGCTGTGAAGAGCCCCCCAACATCCCCCCAGCATGGTGGTCCTCTTGGCCCCGGTGGAACATAAGTGTCTGGGCAGCGCCGCGGCTAGGAGCCCATTGTGCTGAAGCCTGCTGAGCTAATCTGAGCAGAGAGAGAGAGAGTGAGAGTGAGAGTGAGAGAGAGAGAGAGAGAGAGAGAGAAAGGCAGTGGGAGGGAGGGGGAGAGAGGGAGAGGGAGGGAGAGTTTTCTTTTGTTCAGATGCCATTACCAAACATTGGCTTGCAGGGAAGGAGAGAGGAGAGAAGAGGGAGGGATGGGGGGTGGGGGGGAGAGGGGAGAAAGGGGAGATGGAAAGAAGAGAGACGGGGGTAGAGCGAGAGAGAGATTGAGAGAGGGGCTAGAGAGAGTGGTGTATTGAGAGAGGGGCAACAGAGAGAGGTAGAGAGAGGTATTGGGAGAGAGAGGTGTAAAGGAGAAGGAGAGAGTGAGAGAAAGGTAAAGAGAGACGCTAGACATAGAGAGATGTTGAGGAATTAAGAGAGGGCTAGAGAGAAGTGTTGAGGAAGAGAGGTATAGAGAGGTATGGAGAGAAAGGGATAGAGAGAGAGGTAGTGAGAGAGAGAGGTGTATTTCACCCACAGCGCTCCCCCTGGGAGGCTCACTACTACAACCTGACATCAGTTTGTCTCAACAGCGCAGGGAGGGCGACCAGGGAAACAAGAAGCAACTCCACCCCCCCCCCCCCCCCCCACCACTGTTCTCCCCCGCTCTCCCCCTCGTCGTGTTCTGCTTCGTGTATCGGCTGGTGGGCGACAGATAGTGAGAGACAAAGAGGTGATGCAACGCGGAGACGTGTGCCCATAGTTTGTCACCGGTTTTGTTGTACCGGTAATGTCTGTGGCGTGTTTTACAGCAGCGACGTGGGGGAAACAAGGCGTTTTACTAGAGAACAACAGATGTAGTGCTGCTGTGTGGCGTCACTACTCTTAACAGATTGGATTTCAGCGTAAAAAGTTCTCTTTGGTGGCATCTTTTAAATTGCTCTGTTAACTCTTTTTTTTTTATGAGGCATATTACTGTTCTAAGAGAATATACAATATGGATTATTTCATTATGTATTAAAAAGAGATATACTAGAGTTTATGCCGTAGAGCCCAATGTAAAAATATATACTGTACTATAATTGTGGTATTATTGGAAATGCATATTTGGGAATTGGGAGATCGACTGCTTAGTGTTTTATGTTGTTACAAGAAAGACAACATTAGGCAGGGTCATGGTCATTTCAAATATACTGCATTAGATCGGAGGGCATTAGATGGGTCTCTCTCTAGAGGTTAATCACAATTTCCTGGATGCATGGCTTCTTATTGGCTGATATGTCGGTACCCGGTCACCTGCTGATGCAGCGGTGGTGCTCTTGGGGTCATGGGGGTTTGCTTGTCCTTTAACGCCTCATCCCCGTTCCACGGGAGGATTTGACCGGAGTCACGGGTGATGACACCCAGCTCAGCTCATCATTTTGCACCAACACAACATCTTCACAGGAAATACATCAGGCAACCACAGTGGATGTTTGAATCGCTCCACGGGTGCTGGGCTGCAGCTTTTGGGAAAAACAGAGAGCGTTCTGATAATGTGACTTATGAATAATATTTAGCATTCCTAGAGTTTTTGTGTTTTTTAACGAGATGGCTAGGGATAGGAGGCACAATTTTTGGTAAATGTTTGACAAAAAGATCAAATTAATTCACCCGGGAAACAGACTATTTCTTTTTTAAATTCTTGGTTAAACTAAAACGAACTGGATCTCTTTAAAATCCATGAATGACCTTGGAAAACGCTCCGCACAATGCAACACGATCACCACACGAGTCCAGTCCAGTGTAAGCACTGCCCATGTGCTGTGTGTCGCGAGTGATCTCTCCTGCCTGTTTATACAAGCGCTTTGTTTGCCTTCACATCTGTCAGCCATCAGGCTCCGCTAACTCATGGTGAGCTATGGCAGGCCAGTGCTACCACTCTCCGAGGCGCCGTTGGTCAACCGTCCTCCCTCCAAAACTCCCTCCTATTTCCCCTCCCTGGCGTTTGTTCTTTTTGGATCCAAGAGGCAGTCGTGTTTCATGTTACATCGTTGTTTATTCGGCGTCGCCCAACCAAGCCATGAGGAGAATCATATTCATAAACGATGTGATAAGCGACTCCATACAACACACCTGCTTTCTGCTGGCAAATCTGGAGCTCATTACCGTAGTTTTTTATGTTTTGTATTTATTTATGTGGTACTTCCCCTCCATTTGCTTCTTGTTTATTGAATCAGCGCAAAATGGGGAAATGTTCTTGTGACTTAATGCTGGATGTGTTTGCTTTTCATTAAGCCCTGCACTTAGCTGGCAGTCCCACAGCAAGGGCTTGGCTTGGCCTCTGTTGAGATGTGCATGTGAATTCAAATTTGCGTGTAAACACTCTCTTTGTCTGACACGCACGCACGCACGCACGCACGCACACACACACACACACACACACACACCCATGAAGGCAGCTACACACCGGTGCCGCGGTGCACAGTTTACGTGCGTCAAATGCCGCCTCTAGCACCAATAGGAAGTGTCGCGCTGCAGCACCATTGTGATTATGTTTTGAAAGCAGCAGATCAACAAACATAGTCGGTATAGGCTACCATAACATTATACCAATTGTTTTATGACTACATATATGGACCTGATGCCCATGATCCTCTGTTTGTGCTTACAATGATAATCACTTCAATTCATAGTCACTTTATGTACTGTCGGGCACTTTGTTTACGGTTTAGTCACTTTATTCACTCATTGCTCAAAAAAGAATGAGTCATTTCTCATTGTTTTTGTATTGTGGAATTATTAATCTACTGCATCAACAATCTCCACATGTACAGGACCTTGTATCAAGCCGGGATGTACAAAACAGCTTTAAAAAAACACTTTTTCAGGGGCGGCGACGCTAGGCAATAGGACAGTGGCGTGAAGGACAGCGGGGCGGCACGCCGGCGAATGCTGGCGCGCGTCTAGCCGCCGCCGGTCTGGGGCAGTATGTCGGGGGGGGGGGGGCGGTTGGTTTGACACAGCACTTCAGTGTTTAGCCTGCTTAGTACACTAACACAGGCCGGGGTGCTCAATGCAGTGTCACACAGGCAGTATGTCAATGCAGCGTCCATAAGCACTGAGTCAATGAAGTGTCCGTCGGCGAGTGAGTCAATGCGATAGGGTTGCGGTAGGCGTCGTGCCTGCAGCCCTGACGGCCCGCGACGGCTCGTCCTCACACAGAGCGTTTTGAAAAGTCACGCCGTGCCGACGCTTCATCCGGGAAGTGTTTTATTTCTGCGGGTAATGTTGGCCGTCACACCCTTTACTACAGCCCTTCGTCGGGACCCGCAATAACATTGACAGCTACTTATACAAGACACCAACAAGCCAATAATCAATAGCAATAACAACGGCCAATAATTAACACCGGTTGACAAACTGACACAAATACTCTTGAGGGGATGCTATTTATTTCCCATGAAATCCACAATGTGTTTGTTTGTGTTTGTTGTTGTGTGTGTGTGTGTGTGTGCGTGTGCGTGTGCGTGTGTGTGTGTGTGTGTGCGTGCGATGGTGTGTAGCTCCGTTGGCCGTACTTCTGCCATTGTGCACAGCAAAGAGGTACACACGACCAGGTGCTCGGAACACCTTGTAGATCTTGTTCATCGTCTGGCTGGGACGAGGGACCCATTTGCTGCCTGTCTGCACAACACACTGCTGTGCTGGCTCTGCAGAATACACTGTATACTCATGAACGGCGTCCATTATAGCCAAGTGAACTGCAGGGGATGTGTATGTGTGTATGTGTGTCTCGGTATGATAAGTAGATGGTAGCATTTAGAACCACATGGCAGCCGTGAGAATAGGAGCTGGGCGATATGGGAGAGGGTTTTGCGCAGGGCTTTGAATAGCTGTTCTTTAATGTAAGTGTATGGCGTGGGATACGGTAGTTTGAGGAATGATATAGTACATATTTTTTCTTCAAATGAAACACTGATCTCTAAATAAAAGTATAAATACATGAAAATAAATGTTTTAAATAACATTTCAAAGCATTTATAGTGATAGTAAATTTGTCATTTTCTCTTCCTCTTCTTACAATGCTGTTTACATAATTGATACCACAAAGCTGGATCAGCACATTATGATCACATCTTGGTTTCTATTTCCCAACAAAAGCACGAAAAGACGATAAAAAAGGACATCAGTACTATTGCCCCTAAATTTAGATTCAAGCATCACTTGAATATCCAATATCTTTCTTACTTACAACAAACGACGTTCAAACTGCATAAGCTGCTGTTGAGGTGTGTTTCTTTTTTACACACCACCACTGCAGCGCTATGCTGCTAGACATTTTAGTCTGTTTTGATGTCGAGACATTCCTGGGCGGGCGCTCATTATCGTCAAAATGCGCACGCACACACACACACACACACACACACACACACACACACACACACATATCTTTTCTACCCATTATGTGAAAGATAGGTTAACGCTACCACCTCACCGTCCTTTTTTCCGGTGATAATTTTGTGGATAATGATAATAATTGAACAGGGAGAGAGATTTCCTAGAGAACCGTGTTGAGTGCTACTAAGCAGTGTGATTATTACGGTCTGATACAGACTTAGGTGGCTCTTAGAATGTCAAATGTGGAGAATTGTTGGAAAATGGCGGTTATGCAAGTCATAATGGTAGGATAGAAGAGGTAGATCTCTTAAGCGCAGAGCTTAGCTAATATGCTCTCTTGAGATTATCAGAGGAAACGTACTGCAGGCTTTGATGATTTGAGTAGCGATGGTCTGTGTGCATTGACAAATTCCAATGACAAATTCCCCCGCCCAAAAAGATCATTGTTGAAATTGTGTAAGGGTTATTTTAGTTGTGAAGTCGATATATATTTGGGAAAACCTTTGTCTTAAAGATGTGGCTATGTCTACTTAGAATAGTTTATCTCTGCAGGCTACACTTCTTCGTGAGGGCAACCTTAGTCTGTTTACACACAGGGGTGCTTTACGGTAGAGCACTGCATGATGTACATACATACAGCATTCAGAGAGAGGTACCGCATCCCTGGTTTCAGAATCTGGGAGTGGGTGGAACCATCTGCGTGTTCCCGTCTAGATAGCTTTGGAAACCGCAATCTGAGGTGGTTGTCTTCATTGTCTACATTTCTTGTACTGAACTTCTCCCAACTGTTTTAGACAGAGAAAAAAATCTCTCTTTGCATAGCGATCAAACAACCAAAAACGAAATGTGTCTTCTTTTGTTTTGTGTGAGAAAGAACTGATAGAATTCCCCCAAACATAAGGAGCAAGTTTGTAAGCCATATGTCTTCTGTTAATAAAAAATGTAGGCTCAGCTCAAAGGTGGCTCGCACACTGGGACTTCTACAGGAAACACTTGTTTCTGCCAAGACTTTGAAAGCAATGTTTGATTAATAACTTTCACTGCTACCAAACGCTAGCGGGCTACTTGAAAGGCTGTTTATGAAGACCAGACAGTAATTGACTAACGTGTGTTTGTTTATATATACTGTTGTTCTAAATGTGAATCATGATGATTTGGATTGCCCCCACAATGATCTTGAAAATATGGTAATATCCTTTTGGGGAAATATTGAACACACTTTGCCACATCTTCATTTGATATTTTGAAGGTCGTCTTAGCTCAGGAGGTAGAGCAGGTTGACTTGTAACTGGAGGGTTGCTAGTTCGATCCCCGGATCCTCCTAGTGTCGACGTGTCCCTGAGCAAGAAACTTAACCCTAACCAGGCTGTCGCCTTGCATGGTTGACTCCTTCGGCGGTGTGTATTAACCATTCTAAGTAGAATAGTAATAAATAAGGCATTTGGCTGGTGCAGTCCTCTCCCTCAATGTTTAATGAAGTTGATTTATTATGGGATGACATGAGCTAACAAACTGACTCTGCTCTGGTCGGTCTCTGCAAGGCTTGTAAATTAAGAATTCATTAAAATGAATGACATGGTGAAGTTCTTTACTCAAAGTGTGAACAAAGTGTAATCTTGTAAACAACACCACACGCTCTTATTATAGGTGTGTGTGTGTGTGTGTATGTGTGCGTTTGCCATAACAATCCCAATTCAATAAGGCTCCACTGTTTGTTCTTCACGGTTCCTATAGTCTTGTCACTCTCTCTCGCTCTCTCCCTCCTTTTCTCTCCCCTCTCTCCTTTTCTTTCTTTTTCTCTCTCTTGTTCACTCTCACCCCCCCCCCCCTCTCTCTCTCTGGAGAGAGGGGGCGAGAGAGTTCCACCTACCATAATCTTACCATCTATTTTGAGTTTGTGTTAAGGAGAGTTTGAGAGCATCAAATTTCTACTACTGACAAACTAGTGAAGTCCTAATTGTAGTACAGGGATCATGTTATTTAAAGTGAACAGCTGTTTCCGATTTGACATGGCTATTGTCATATTGTCACTACCGATTATTATTATTTTTTAATTATGTTCATTTTCTTTTGGCACTTATTGCGGGATGAATTCTGCCAGCACCACAATTTTGTATAAATACATAAACTTCCATTAATATTTAACTCTTCTTGCATGCAGTGTCTCATAGTTATACAATCTCTGTTCAGGTGAAAGCCTAAGGCAGTATTCCAGCTTTGATTTTACTCTGGCCTAAACAAAGCACCTTATTCGATATTAGAGGGAACCTTTTTTTTCTTTGTGAATTGCTAATGAGACACAAGATAGACTGCAAGAAACTGCCTTTTACTTCATCCATGTGTCATTCTGCCCCTCACATATGGGAGAAATATTATAGTTTGAGTGCTTAGATATTTTTTGAGTGCTTAGGTTAATAGGTACATGATGTTGAAGTATGTTTAGGGAAAACAGTTTTATCCCCAATAAATGTATCGTCACATTTTTTGACGATGTGCTAGCGGCGTGGTGTAGCTGATCTGTAATTTGCAAGCGATTATCGGAGTTGCAAAAACAAACAAGAAGCGTCTGAATGCCACTGTGTGCTGTATAATTAATTTGATGCAGCCAGACTTTTAGAGAGTGAGACAGACTGAGACAAACTGTTTGTTTTTCCTCCCAGTGCCAACAACTGACACACGCACATGCACACATACACACACTTATGGACACACACACAAACATGCACACTCACACAGACGCACACACACACACACACACACACACACACACACACACACACACACACACACACACACACACACACTCTGACACAAACACTCTTACACAAACACTATATGATAAAAAGCTGAAATAAGGAATTAATCCAGCCATTGTTAAGCGAAAAACACAGCATTTATAATTGATTCCAGAGAAATAATACATTCTCTTTTAGTCGCTCACAGCCACACCGCCCCCCCACCCCCCCCCCCCCCCCCCCCGCCCCCCCCTCCCCCCCTCCCCCCCTCCCAGCTGTCAGTCTTCCGTCTCGACAATGAATACATGTCGCGTTGCCTTGTTGACGTTGACGGACGGAGACAAACACTTGTGTACCTACCAGAGGAACACGCCCTTTGGATGAGTCTCAGGGAGTCAGCGCCAGTCGCACGCCCACCTGTTGTGCGTTGTTTTGACGGCTCCCTCCGCGCACAAGTGTGCCGCGCACACGGCCGTCTTTCCAAGTGGCCTTCCGGCTGACAACCGCTTCCCCGAGGAAAGAATTGCCACGCTAATGGGGCCCTTTCCCCCCCCCCCCCGAAAGCTGTTCCTAATGTTTGCGCTTTTGTGTTGAATTATTATTATCTCATCTTCGTACAATGCCGAAAATGATGGACAATGGTCCTTTGTTCCGGGACACCTGCGGGGCTGAACAAGGTTGTTTTGAGTATCGGGAGAGAACACAGATTATGTGCACAGCTCGTCTCGGGTTGGCAGCCATTCGCACATTTGAAAGGTGCTCATGAGCTGTACATTTGGAAGACTGTCATGTGGCATTAGCTCAAATCAATTCTACCTAGAGTAGGGATTTGGAAAAGTGACTCCTGTGTCCATTTGTCATTTTTCCATCTCTTCAATTCAATATTTTAATAATAAAATAAATAATCCGGTTATATTAAGCTATATCTCAACACCAAACCAAGACAAATCATTGCGTAAGTGTCATTCCAGATCCTTTTCAAACCACGTCCTCAACCCACACAGAGCACCCCGATGCACTCGCACGCGCCCATCTGTGACGTCCGCCACCTCACGCAAATAAACCTCGCCCCCGCCGCCCCCCCCCCCCCCCCCTCCTGGCCGCGGCAATTTCACAAGTTTCAGGCATTTCACAAGGCCTCGACACGTCGTTAGCGAGCTTACGCCACCTCCCGCACCTCTCCGTCGGCCGTTGGCTAAGACACGTCCGTCCCCTCGCAGGCCGTCACAGATCTCCCTTCCAAGTGCCTGCTTCTCCTCTTCTGTCGGGTCCCACAAACGCCCGACATTACGACGACACAGAAAACTCACACACACACACACACACACACACACACACACACACACACACACACACACATGCCGGAGCCTCCGTGTTATAAATCGTATGAAATCGATTGCCCCCCCCCCCCCGTAACTCTCATGGCTGACAGCCTGTAATGCATCGCCCGGGCGCCGTAGTGGCAGATGGGTTGCGTTATTGATCGGCGAACCGTCAAACACCATCAACCCCCCTGTCAGTTAAGAAAGTGTCCTGCCGTATCGGGGACTGTATGCATCGGTTTGTTTTCACGTTATAATTTTCTCTTCCTGAAGAGAGGGGGTTTGTGACGGCGCTGCGAGGGGGTCGGAAGTGGCCGCACGCTGCGGAGCTGAGCTCTCTCTCTTTTATTGTTCCTGTCTGTCTAAGTGCTCCGCAGAAAGGCGCTGGGACCGGGTGGTTGGGGCTTTTGTTTTGAGTTTGGAAATCAACCGTCAATTGTTGTCTATTGTTGCTCATGGGCAGGGCTGAGCCTCCCTTCCACAAGACGTCGACCTCACAATCCTTCACTTTGCCTTTTTTATTTTCAGCATGCTACACAGAGATACATCAAATCATATCTTTAAGCCGAGGCGATGACTCAAACATTGTATTGTGGCGGTTGCCACATGGAGACGGATGGAGACGCATATATCATTCAGACACTGTGGTGTTAGGGCTATGATCTGCTTGT
Source organism: Micromesistius poutassou (assembly GCF_964030765.1). NCBI lineage: Eukaryota > Metazoa > Chordata > Actinopteri > Gadiformes > Gadidae > Micromesistius > Micromesistius poutassou. Next base: position 13,821,910 of record NC_140280.1, read on the forward strand.
TACCTGGTGGGTCCCAATGTTAAGCTCTGGGTTTTATTGCTTCCAAAAAAACGTCCCGATTTCCTTTTCTTTAACCTGATCTTTAACATTATTATCTTTAACATCATTCAAAATCAATATCGTCTTCAGTACAATCTACAACGACAAACCCAAAACGCAAAAGGAAAAACAAATTCCTAATGAATTCCTAACTCCAGACTAACTCCTTGTGTCGTGTTTTTCCAATGTCTCCGCAGAAGGACGTGAGCGGCAAGCCCCGGGATCGCACGGAGGACGACTGCGACGGCCTGGCGGCTCCCCTGCACAAGAAGAAGGTGGCCAGGGTCCCTAACGGCCTATCCCTGGACCCTTGCAAGAACAACCACCACCACACCCACCAGTACCACAGCCACAACAACACCCACCACAACCACAGCCACCTGCCCTCGGACCAGGAGAACAACAACCCCCGCCTGAGCCACACGGCGGGCAAGAGGAAGAAGAAACACCTTCACAAGAAGCACACCGCGGTGAGTTCTGACGCGGCCGCTGTTAGCGCGTAGCTACTCTGGGCGTGGCTGTGATTGTGGTTATCATCTGCGCTGGATGATGCGCTGATTGCGATTGGGGCTGATAGTGGATGAGGCGCGGGTGTCTCCTGTTTAAAACATGCTGATAGTGCCTTACGTTGAACACTGCACTAAAGGGAAATACTTATAATCACCCAAGACCCACGACTGATTTTCTCACATCTATCCTAGATTCAGGTCGTGGCTGATTGTGTGTATTTCTCTGAATTCTTTCCTGTTATTTTCTCTCGCCGACTTTCAAGGTGAATAGGCGATAGGGTTCTGGATGGTGGTGGATGTTTTTTTGGCACTATGCAAAACACATTGTTATGGAGACTCTTCATAGCATTTCGTCCCTCTAAGGGGAGAGTGGTATCTCTTTGAAAAGAGGGTGTTGTGGTACATAATATGAATTTTTTGGTTAGTTATGAAGCTGACCTTTTACTACACTGCTTTATATAGTTCAGTGTCAGTTGAACTTTAGAGACTGGTTCATTTTCTGGTCCATGAAAACCATATATTAGACGGATGGTCGATGGTTTTTCGTTATGGTTCCAAACGTAAAAATGTTAAGTTAGCTAATGACCATCTTGGCTATGCACTACTGTTCTGACAACTAAAATGGTCTACTTAAACTAGAGCTTATGATAGACAGTATTATGGTCCACCACAGAACCGTCAACAGCCATTAGGGTGTATTGTGGCCTGGCAAACTCCTTGTGCAGAATGCTGCTTTCAACTCCATCAATCAACTCAATACAGATTACATTACAAGTTACAAGTCTTTCCTTTTCAACCCCAATTACAACGTAATTGAATGGATACAATAATTGTGGTCGATCTATAATGTGGTGCTGCTGTCCGGCTCAACAATCTGATTCAGATGTAGTTTGGTAATTTAATTAAGAGCTCATTAGTGTTTTAGTTGCCAGCCTCTTTCACAGAACCCTCAATTAGTGAACAATATGGCTGAAGATTTGTCATGTCTTAAGACTTTCAATGCCTACAATGCCATCTATAGCTTTGCCTTTTAGTTGTTGACCACTGTGGCTGCTGGTAATGTTTGGCGGTATTTCAGTAGCCCTTCACAATCCTGAATTGTCGTAGTCCCTATTTTCAATGTGTAATGGGCTTGATAGTGGTAATTGCAGGCAGGCACAGAACAGAAAAAAAAAACTTGATGCAGCAACTCGGAAAAATTATGCAATCTGAAACATCTGTTTTACATAAAAAAATATGGCAGTGAGTAGATGTTGCTAAATTAAAACAAGCCTCTTAGGATTTAAATGCTTGAATTATGTATCACTGTTAACATCCCAGGCCTATTCGTGGCTTGGTTAGAAGTATAGTAGTAAATAGTATTTAAATCATAGTATATACCATTTTTATAAAACGGGTGGCTTAAATCAAGCGATCTGATTGGTTCCCAACTGTTGTATATTGAGCGTATACACACAGCTATGACGCCCGTTAAGTTTACAGAGTCCAGTATCACTCCGCGCCTAACTTGAACTGTTGTTTATTTATATATAAAAGCGATAGCATAGTTCACTGAAGCCTAAAAAAAGCCTGTAAAGCAATAGGCACACGGTCGCCGGCAATTTAGCCTTCTAAATTGCTAAATTGCCGGCGAACCAAGCTACCGTCTCTAGCCTTCTCTCTGAAGGACGCTACAGTGTGTTGCATAGCAACCGCCGTACACTTTGCCGGCAGCCAGGAGGGACTACTTTTCTGTATTCGTTAAAAAAAATGCTTTTCCGACTTTCTCGCTTTTTCAAAATTGAGGGTGTCTATGACTTTAATTTCGCCATATTTACGTAACCGTTTTATAAAACGGTGAAGGGGGCCGCCCCTCCGCTGCGCGTCGGGACGGACAACGCCCCTTAACTGTGGTATAATGAGCGTATACCACAGCCTGTCGTGATCTATTGCTTAAGTATAATATAGTATGTAGTAGTAGGTAAAGTGTGTAGTATAATATAGTTTACTTTGGCAACAATAATCATAGCAATAATCATAGTGACTATAATAATGAGAATTGTTATTTTTATGATGGAGAATATCTCTTCCAATGGATTCTAGAGCTTGGCATGTCTGGTAACCAACGGGGAACCCTGGTTGGCAGGAAGGAAGCAGCCCTCTAAGACGGTTGCCACAGCAACGGACCTGTTTGTCAGTGGAAGGGATTTGATTGATATTTGATGTTAAACATGATGTTATTTCTCTCAAGTGATTCTATCAAGGGCAGATTTGAGCACCTGGTGTCTTGACATTTGGACAAATTCCCAAATGCCAGTATTTAGAGGAATGTGAATTCCTTCGTCTGCCTTTTTAGGTGGGAGTCTCTGGATGCCTTGTGTCCAGATCTCTATCCCCCTTGCTGGTTTTACTTTTTTAGCTGTGCTGCTCGAACACTCCCCCTCTGATGTAGATGTGGGGGAGGCCGGTTGCTATGTGGTAGTCAAATGCTTTAGTTATCTAGTGGTAAAGAGGCTGGCTGATGTGCTTCACTCTGGAAGAGCATTTTTTGGATACACTACATACAGGTACATGCATCCATACTCACTCGCTCACAGACATATAAACACACACACAAGGAACATACTGACAAGCCTGCTTTGATCATGTATATACACTGCATGAGAGTGTGGAAATCGGTTGCTTAAACCACCTATAAAACACTTCAGTTAAACCAGTTAAACACTCCCCTTCCCTCAGAAGAATGAACACATATCTCTTTCAAACCCATTTTAATGCGCAGAGCTCTTTATGGAGGCGGTCGGTCACACGGCATGGCACGTGCATAATTGAAAAGATCATCTGCGGCGCCCTGCTTTTGTCCTCGCCAAAGCCGACAGGGAAACAATCCGCCACTTTCTGCCAGGATTTTTATCTCCGGCTGGTGTTGGCTATAAATAACGTCCGCCACATTGTCCTCCCGTCAAGGTTACGTTTGAAAGTGTAAGACCTGCGTGTCGAGGTTTGATTCTCCGTTAGCTAAGCTACAGTCTCGGATGAACGCTTATTTCCACATCAGTTTTGAGTATTTTGACAGAAAGTCCGGTCCAACACACACAAGGCCTAAGGGAGAAATAGTGAGGGAGTTTGAAAGCCTATGAGTTTCTTTTGTTTTGGTTCGTATTTTTTTTCTTTTTTCACACCCTCTGAAAGTTGAACGGGCGCAGAATGCAGCCAACGCTTTTTTTCCCCGACTCTGCCGCTGACCCAGTGTACTGAACTCTGGAGATCGAGAAGCTCAAGAGGGAGAAACCGGAGAGGCGGAGAAGCATCTCTGACATCTTGCCTCTGAATGAGAGAGAGAGAGAGAGAGAGAGAGAGAGAGAGAGAGAGCGAGAGAGAGAGAGAGAGAGAGAGAGAGAGAGACCTGCAGATGATGATGTCAGTTCCTTTGACTTGTTAAATTGAGAATGTAATTCCAAATGAAACACACTCAGACCTCTCCCACCTCGATCGGAACAAATACAAATGGCTTAATAAAAGCTATAAAGAAAAGTGGTATTAAAGATAACAGTTTAAAATCAAACGTGGTCATTGCTTGCTCTAAGGGCACCCAGTTCAAAGCAGATGGTAAAGGTGAGTTCGCTTTCGCTGGAATTGTCGTATTTTCATGCATTGATGCACAATTCGTGTGCGTGAGTGTGTGTGTACGTGGGAGTGTGTGTGTGTGTGTGTGTGTGTGTGTGTGTGTGTGTGTGTGTGTGGTGCTTTGGCACGCGGTCCTGTTGAATGGAGGGGGCCTACTGTGAGGCCCATCTGCTCTGAAGGTCTGCTACAGGAGGAGGGTCTAACCTGGACATGAGAACCCAGCCCCCCCCCCTGCCCCCCAGCCGCTCCCGCCACTAATCTCGCCTGTCAATCTGCTTTTCCTGCTGTCTGTCTGTCTGCCCGTCTGCCTCCGGGTCTGATTGATTGTCTCTGTGGGCCCTCTTTCTGTCTGCATGTCCATTACTGGGAATAAGACAGGAAATAGAACTTGTTGTTGTTTTTTTAACATGTAACGCCCCCTCACCTCTCTGTCCCTCTTTCGGCACCTTCCTTTGAAGGCGTTTGAATGATTCAGTCTGACCTTTGATTTGTATTTAGTTGTTTTTTTCATTCCTGTCTGATGTCTTTTTGCAGGGAGTGTTTCAGTTCCGAGGAAAGCGCAAAACAAATAAAATACAGCATATAATCATTATCATCATTGTTTTTTATTAAAACACAGAATCCTCAACGCATCTAGTCCCCTTCTAAAATCAATACCATATCGACACAGTCGACACAGAGTGTTGATCCACTTGTTGTTTATGTGTCCGTGTCAGTGCATTTGTTCACAGCGCGCGTGTGAAACATGTTTACCTAAGTGTTGACACAGCGTATTCGGGCTTGGGTGGCTTCCCGCTCCTTTGTTTAATCCAGCACACACATGCAATGCTATGCCGCTGGGCGCGCTGCCTTAGCTTCGGGTCGCTCCCTTAACAAGCTTATCTGCTAAGCCAATAAGGAAGCAGAAAGAGGAGCAATGTAGCGATGGCAAGATAACATGCTGAGCAGCACTGGAGTCAGTCCAATTCAAGTCCATCACGCCAGACACACACACGGACATATGCATGCACGCAAGCATACATATGCACACAGAAGCGTGCATACACACACACACACACACACATGGGTGCACACTCACACACGCACACTGACGATTCTGTGGATTTTCATGCTGGATCATTGTGTTTTTGCGTGTGTGTGTGTGTGTGTGTGTGGGGGGGGGGGGGGGGGGGGTCCTGACGCTAAAGCCAGTGCACATGTGTGACGAATCATGACACCATTACTGAGGATGCCGTGTTTTCAGACAGGCCACTGCGTTGGTTCTAACACGTCCTCCATTTTGCTCCCCACATTTAACTTCTAGCCCTAAAGGGATGTGTCGCATTTTTCATCTCTCTGGAAAAAAGAGTCACGACGGAAGCCCGACTGCTGAGCAGAATTATTTCTGTACAATCGCTGAAAGTCAGCGAGGACAGATATCAAGATGGAGGGGCGGAGACGGAGCGAGGCCCCGAGATACAGACATAGCAGGAAGGAGTGGAGTCAGGACGGAAGGAAGGCATTAAAGCGCGAGTGAGACAGACGCGGACGGCTCTTCACCCTCCCTTCCACTCACGGTTTCGCTGTCCGTTAATACTCTTGACACTCCTCGCAGTCAATTTGCCAGAATTTGGTGGCGGTACTTTGGACCAAAGTGCTGCCGGCTTAAGCCCGTGACCGTGGTGGCTGTCTGTCAGCGGCGGGGACAGGAGAGCGGACAAAGGTAGTTTTAAAAGCAGGTTTTTTTTTTTTTTCAGCACTTTCTTTTTTTATCGCGGCGGTCCAGCATCCTGTCATAACAACTCTGCCACTGAGTCCAATCCAATCCGCCAAGCTTTATGACAGACCAAGAGGCTATCACTGGCCACTGGCCCTGCTCAGCGAGAGATTGGAAGTCCGCAGCCGTTTGCTGTTTTCTTGGTTTATTTACCCATATTTCTTAGGTACCTTTGTTGTAGCGGTGGTTGGAATACATTACGTTATGATCATTAATTAGGAACACACACACACTTGCCCACACACACACACACACACACACAAGCGGCCACCAGCGGAGCTAGGTCTATTAAATTGTAATGTCCGCTAAGATCCCGCAGATCCCCAGTTGAACCTGATGTTTCAGTGTTCCACTTGGCAGATTTACAGTTGCAACTTGAAACTAAAGCCACAGAATTACAAACCACTTAAGCCCAGTTAGGGGGTTGTTAAGTACACACACACATAGACACAAACACACACACACACACACACACACACACACACACACAGACAGTGCTCTGCTAAGTCGCAGTAGACTAATAGGTTTTATTAGGTGTATAATTGCAATGACCCCCCCACCCTCCCCTCCCCCTTCCTCCCTTCTTTCTATCCGCACCAACCCTTGCACTGAGCCTGCCAGTGAACTGGAAAAACCAATCTCTTTGCACATATAAATGAGCTGTTTCCTATAACCCAGTCTGCACACAATGCACATTGGTTAACCTAGCACTGTGTCAATAAGAATGTGTGTTTTACAAGGGTTTACCAGCGTTTAACTGACTCCTTTATAGGTCATTAAAGCGGCCGATGGCCTACTTGCCCATTAGTGTACGTGGGTAAAGGAGACACGTACGTGTGTGCA